>NC_055683.1:40705780-40914874 GCF_017639745.1 Melanotaenia boesemani | reverse complement strand
CTTCTGCTAAAATATGTATGTGCATCATCTTAAGGCAGTGTGATATATGGTCCTAGACAATCGTTGTTTAATCCGGCGTATATAAAGGCATGTTAATACATTGCATAGCGTCAATACACACAAAATAGCCACAAGAATCAATAATGGTGGAGCTACATATGTTCTAGCGGTGACAGACATTCCTGAAAAAATGTCCCACCAGTGATGAGCACTGTCCATCTTCACCATCCTTGCTGCATGCAAAACCTGTTCTCGGTTAACTAGAGTTGTTACTAAGGCACGGGTAACATTCTGAGAATGGCTAGACATAATATCTTTAAGATCACGGGAGCGAGACAGTGCACTTTGGAAACGCTCCAGAGAAATTCGCCATGGTAGGTGTAACACTTTCCACTGGACAACCGTCAGATGAGATTCTGTGGTAAGTTAGTCAACCTGTAAGTTACATTGTGCCAATTGCCATAGGTGTAAACCTTTTAAACAACCTGCGAACGGTACAGTAGGCAACTGAGTATGGTTGTGAGTAGTAGCTATGCAGAGGGTGTTGGGGCCCACTTGCCATAGCATGTCGCTAGCTGGTTCTATATACCATTCACACAGTGCCGTGTCTCTGTAAAGCATGGATTTCTATACCCTTTAGATAAGAGGCAGGCTTGGCCTCGATCAGTAGTTCACAGTCCTTTAGGTCATACGTGTGATTGGTTTGGGGACTAAACCATTCACCGTAAGTTCTCAAAAACATATACTTATTATGTACGATCAATGGTAATACCTGAAACTTACAGATGGTGATTACTTGAGTAACATTCCACTGTATCCAACTTACTGTACACATGGTCATATTACATCGAGTCAGTCCAGGTTTTATTTGTAACCATAAAGCATCAGATATATCAAACAATCGTCTCCATTCATTTGGGTTAGGTGTAGTTATTACCTGTACAAACCTCTCCTCCTGTAGGCGGGAATATATCACCTGTAAACCACACATAGTTGCATCAATAGCTTTGGTTACATTTATTAAACATTAGCAGTCTCTTTTTGTGGTCCTATAGGGACCGGCATCCAGTTCCCCAGGCGATGAACGGCCTGGCTAGCTTTATTTCCAGTGTTGGACAACATTGTCCGAGTGATTTCTCCATCTATGGTGTTGGACACACCTAATACAGTTCCAGTTCCACCCAGCAATGTATCATACCAGGCCCTTCGACGTCTGGCATGATGACAAGTGGGTATTTTTGGCAAGTTCACAGTTCATGTTACTACAGTTCGAACCACAGCGTGTGCTTTTTCCTGGCAGGTCGTCACCAGTGGAGCTGTATGATTTTTAATTACTAGTTCCTTTGGCAATGCGTCCACTGGGTAAATAAAAGGGTTAGTCCGATTATCTATGGTTGTAGCATTTCTTAACTGATAAATTGGCAATGTAACAGGCCTCATTGTTGTTGCGTTCCTCCAGCCCATTCGAAACTGAACCACTTCCTCCATCGACTGGTGGGGGGTCATCGCAGTGACAGTGAGGGCAGCTTGCAGCATGCCCCAGCAGGCAGCACCACCAGGTCTCAGGCGGGCCCTAGCGAGGATCCTTCTGCGTCCCCTCCTTATTGGATCTTCCGATCAACCTCCTCCACTCCCACTCAGACATCCACCAGGCACACCAGGCTGAAAGAGACACATGACTTCAGAAGAATATAGCACACAGCATTAGTCTTTTAAATCCAAATCCCCCTTGACCTCTAGTAGTAAACACCTGTGGTGTTGTTATTTCTTGCACCATTGTCATATTACATGGTTTTATTACCAGCTGAGCTATTTTGTCACCTTTAGTGACCACAAACGGTTCAGCAGCTATATTTACTTGTCAGGTCCAAAACCTGCTGAGCCGTGGCTCGCAGTGGAATTTAGCATCATTTTGTTTTTACCACATTTTAACACTTTCGCACCATGACCATTTGAGTGAGTGGTGTCACTCCTTCTGCAAGGGGTCTGTTATTAATTTGTTTAACCACCTCTGGTAAATTGCACTTCCAATTATCTAAACTATTATCACCTGAGGCTTTCCTCAGTGAGGATTTTAATAATCCATTTAGTCTTTCAATTAACTCATAACTCATCTACCTCTGCCAGAGCCACGATCACACAACTGGACTAAGTCAACCACTGTACTTACTGCAACCTATAACTGTCGCTCTGATATTATATATCATATAATTATACAATATTTGTATCCTTTGCACATCATTCAACATTCTGTATCATCTTTGCACATCCTTTATTTACATAGTCATCATCTTGCCACTGCACCCTGTCTGCCAATCCACTCTGGATTTCTATCTTTATTTTATTTCTGTTTTTATTCCACTTTACTTATATCGTATATTTTACTTCTATTTTTTATTCATAGTTTATGCCACTTATGACACTGGACTATTGTAACAACGCAATTTCCCTTCGGGGATAAATAAAGTTGTCTGTCTGTCTGTCTGTCTAACCCTGCTGCTTGGGGGTGATATGGAATGTGATAAATCCATTCTACATGGTTTTCATCTGCCCATCTCCTTACCATGTGACCTGTGAAATGTGATCCATTATCAGTTTGAATTCATACAGGCATGCCATAATATTGTTCAATCATGTCTAAACATTTTAACGTTGCCTTTTGATTACTAAATTTACAGGGATGAACTATCAATACTCCAGAATAAGTATCTACAGCAGTACATGCATATTTACAGTTCTGTGAGACTGGCAATGGTCCAATAAAATCCATCTGCCAGATTTTCTAATTCTCTTATCATCCCTTGTACAGCAGAAGCAGGTCTGTCTACAGCATTTAACATTAATGTCAACACCAGGGGTCTGTAATGTGGAGGACTGGTTTTTATCAGATGATCCCGTACTGATTTGGGCACATTCATATCAGCCCATGCATCAGCCGTTCCCAGAAACACTCCTTCCCTCATCATTAACTGAGCCATATCCTCAGTCTGGCAACGACGGGTCACTGGTTTTGCCTGATACCAGTCTGACCCTTCAGCCTCGTCCCAGACATCCTCATCCCATTTCATGGGATCCCAACTAGCATCCTCCCATACCGGTGCAGCCACGGTACGGACTTTGGCAGGGTCAGTACGGCGTGGCGGTCTCCTCCGCATTTGCCGCTGAGTCTGAGCCAAACCCACCAAAGCTTTGTTCAAACATTGATTCAGTGCTTCTTTCTCTGCCTGTATTTTCATTACTTCTTGCCTGGCTAAAGACAGCTGTGTTTCCAACTGTTCTTTTTCATCAGTTAACTTTTTACATTTCTCCTGCGATACACGCCATGCTGATGCACAAAACCACGCTCGCCTCTGAACCCCCCCCCAACAGGGATTTCAGAGGAACAACAATTTCTTTTAGCGCAGGCAATGCAGCCGCTAGAGAGCCGTCCTTTACAGCCTCCCCCCACGGCTTGGGACGACCACCGCCGTCCCGTAGACAGAGCGCAACTTCACTCCATTCGCCAGTCCAACCTGGCACATCAGATTGCTCCACGGCGGGAGACTTCTTATTCTGTTTCTTAAACATTTCTGCAGCCACCAAATAATATCAATTACAATTTATTAATTTATTAATCCTGTTCGTGACGCCAATAATGTAATGTGTGATTTTTAGAGGTTCGTGGTGGTCGGCAGATGAAACACACAAAGTCAGAGTGCTAGAATAAATGTGTCAGGTTTATTCCCCGCAGCTCATGACATTCATCATTACATCTCAATGGGTTCAGCCTTATAAGCATAGCATAGCATAGCTTGCCCTACCTTTGACACGGACTGGAGAGCCAACAATCCTGGTAGAGTGGCTTAGAAAACCCCGGCTGGGCGTTCGTATGTAACCCGCAGCAGACTCTACCGAGATGTGGGATTTCCCCGTCTTTATACTTATTTAGAAAAAACACAACATCGCATGAGAGAGAGGATGGCCGGTCCTTTCCCACAGGCGAGGATGAGTCCTGAGATCCTGTCTTGTAAACATATTTACAAGACACCCTTTTCTCACCCTTCCAAAGATAGGCAGTTACACAGGCACCAAAACAAGCAGAATAATATAACAAAAACAGTATACAGGTGGTCACTTGGGACAAAACAAGCAGTTATATAATATAATAGCATGAAAGTGGGCATTTTAGGACACAAATTAGATATTCCCATATCATTCCACCTCTGGCCTAAAATGGCCTTAATTCATAAAACCTTCCAAAACAAGCAGTTATATAACCCCAATAGCATATAGGTGGGCATTTTAGGACACAAATTAGATATCCCATATCAATCTCCCAAGTTGTAAAATCAATCAATCGACTGAGGAATAGGGTATAGGATCTATAATTTGATTTGGTAATTTAAAGAAAAGATGAACTAATTTCTATGTGTTTACGTGCAGATGAGGAGACTTCCACTCTTCCTCCAGAAAAGAGAGCTCGGTTGGAGGGTGAGCCGACAGAAATCGCTAAAGATGGTACAGAGTGGCGTGAAGAACAGCTGGGGACACATCTCCATTTCACTCCAATAGAAGCATACGACGCAGCTGGAGAGCCAACAGCTAAGGCCAGGAGAAGTACCGGGAGTCGTCTTCAGAGCTTCCTGTGTTTCATTACGCTCGACATGCTTCGAAGGATTCAGCAATGGACAAATCAGCATGCAGGGCAAACGGAGCAAGTGGATTGGTTCATGGACCTCCCAGAACTGAAGGCATTTATTGCAGTCATAATCTTGCGGGGGGTGACCCATGTTCCATCCCTACGTTACAGCTGGTCCGCCAATCTGGGAAACCCACACATCATTGCTACTATGGCCCGAAACCGCTTCCAAAACATCATGCAACATCTACGCTTTGATGTTCACACGCAGCCAGAGAGCAGAGGTTGATAGGTTTGAGGCAATTTCGGATGTTTGGGGATCTTTCGTCAATAACTGCATCTCATCCTACAACCCTGGTGGACACATCACCATCGACGAACAACTCTTCCCATCAAAGACTCGCTGCACTTTCCTGCAGTACACTGCAAGTAAACCCGACAAGTTTGGCATCAAGTTTTGGGTAGCCTGTGACTTGAAATCGAAGTTGAAACGTCCTCCCATCTTGGAAAGGACCCCAGTCGTCCAAGTGGAGAGAGACTGTCTGAAAGTGTTGTCATGAAGCTGATGGAGCCATTCATGGATAAGGGCACAACTGTAACCACAGACAATTTCTTCACATCTCTGTCTCTTGCACAACGCCTGCGTAGCCGTAGAACCTCCATCCTCGGCACCGTCAACAACATTCATCGCAAAATTCCACAGTCAACTAGACAGAAGGACCAGGCTGAATTCACCACGTGAGTGTTTTCCACCCTTGAAACAACCCTGACAGTATATGCGCCAGAACGAAAGAAGATGGTCTACGTCCTCAGTAGCATGCACACAGTGATTGAGAATGAAGATACCCTCAAAAAGAAGCCAAACACTGTGACAAAGTACAACACCACAAAGTGCGGAGTGGATGTGATGGACCAGATGGTGCGTGAGTACAGTGTGCGCGCACCAACACGGAGATGGCCAGTCGCCGTGTTCTACAATATGATCGACATGGCAGCATTGAACGCTCATATTGTGCATAAGGCATGCACTGGAGTGCAGGAGAGACGGGTGGACTTCCTGATTGAACTGGCCAAAGAGTTGACCAAATCTCATGTGAGCGCGAAAAAGGCACACAAGGAGGAAGTGCGTCTGCAGCAACCTCTCACACCTAGCCCTGGGAAAAGAGCCAAGTGTCAGGTCAATGCATACAGAATTCTGCCTCTGTGAGACGTTTTCGCTGCTACAAGTACACCTGTGGCAAAAAGAAGGAGACACCATGGGAGTGCCAAGCATGTTGTGACACTGACACTGCAGATGGACTGCAAGAGCGCTAAAATGCCAGCTCATGTCACTGTTTCCTGATGTAAATATGTACAAATATGTGGAGTTCTTTTATTACGTCCATTTTTAATTTGTTTTGTATTTTAATGACAAAAATAAAATGCTTTGGGGAAAAAATGACAGGTATCTTTGTACATTTGTCATGTTGACATTTCAGTCCTCCTTACTTAGAAACTAATTTTTCAGGTCATTTTAAGACCCTTGGCTGTAAAAACAGGACACACTTCCATTTTTAAAATTAAAAATTATTTTAATTTTTTGTGTTATAAAGTTGGCAAAGTTGGTGAAAATTCAGAAAAAAAACTATTTTTTTCTTGTGTATGAAACGAAAAGGATTTTTCTTTACAAATATGTGTTATGTGCCCTCCAGGGTTCACCAGTAATGGCCTCTTTTACAAAACAAAGGCAGCTATTCGCACCATTATCTTGGCTGAACTCTGTGCTTCCACATGGCCCCTCTCTGGGCTTTGTCCATCAAAATTGGGAAGCCTCTGGGTTTTCTAGTGTTAACAGTACAAACTGTAAAAATGTCCTCTAACATAACTTGATATACAGTAGAAAAAAATGCTGCGACAAATTCTGAAAACACGTGGATGAACTGTCGGTTTGAAAGACGTCTAAGTGACGTTTCATGTTCCTGTCTGTGGGTCTATCCGTACGGTCAAACAGGACTGTTTTCATAAGTGTATCCCACCTCTCCTGCTATGCACAGTTAAGCTCATAACTCACTAGAAATGACTGAAAACTACATCTCAGGATACATCTCTCTCGCTCTCTCTCTCTCTCTCTCTTTTCGGAAACAAAGGATGTCCCTGGATCTCTTTCTGCCCTGCCTGGAGTCTCAGCCACAGAGGGGCAACTGGCTGGTGGGGTAGGGACCAGGGTTTGTGTGGACCAGGGTTGTAGGGACCAGGGTTGTATGGACCAGACTTGCATGGACCAGGGTTGTAGGAACCAGGGTTGTGTGGACCAGATTTGTATGGACCAGGGTTGTATGGACCAAGGTTGTAGGGACCAGGGTTGTATGGACCAGACTTGCATGGACCAGGTATGTAGGGACCAGGGTTGTATAGACCAGATTTGTATGGACCAAGGTTGTAGGGACCAGGGTTGTATGGACCAGACTTGCATGGACCAGGGTTGTAGGGACCAGGGTTGTATGGACCAGGGTTGTATGGACCAGACCTGTATGGACCAGGGTTGTATGGCCCAGGGTTGTGGGGACCAGGGTTGTATGGACCATGGTTGTATGGACCAGGGTTGTAGGGACCAGGGTGGTATGGACCAGGGTTGTAGGGACCAGGGTTGTATGGACCAGGGTTGTAGGGACCAGGGTTGTAGGGACCAGGGTGGTATCGACCAGGGTTGTATGGGCCAGGGTTGTAGGGACCAGGTTTGTGTGGACCAGGGTTGTAGGGACCAGGTTTGTGTGGACCAGGGTTGTAGGGACCAGGGTTGTAGAGACTAGACTCATTTGGACCAGCCTGGTATGGACCAGGGTTGTAGGGACCAGGGTTGTATGGACCAGGGTTGTGGGGACCAGGGTTATATGGACCAGGGTTGTATGGACCAGGGTTGTAGGGACCAGGGTGGTATGGACCAGGGTTGGAGGGACCAGGGTTGTATGGACCAGTGTTGTAGGGACCAGGGTTGTAGGGACCAGGGTGGTATCGACCAGGGTTGTAGGGACCAGGGTTGTAGGGACCAGGGTCGTAGGTTCTAGACTCATTTGGACCAGGGTTGTATGGACCAGTGTTGTAGGGACCAGGGTTGTAGGGACCAGGGTTGTATGGACCAGGGTTGTATGGACCAAGGTTGTAGGGACCAAGGTTGTATGGACCAGGGTTGTGGGGACCAGGGTTGTATGGACCAGGGTTGTATGGACCAGGGTTGTATGGACCAGGGTGGTATGGACCAGGGTTGTAGGGACCAGGGTTGTATGGACCAGTGTTGTAGGGACCAGGGTTGTAGGGACCAGGGTGGTATCGACCAGGGTTGTAGGGACCAGGGTTGTAGGTTCTAGACTCATTTGGACCAGCCTGGTATGGACCAGGGTTGTAGGGACCAGGGTTGTATGGACCAGGGTTGTGGGGACCAGGGTTGTATGGACCAGGGTTGTAGGGACCAGGGTTGTATGGACCAGGGTTGTATGGACCAAGGTTGTAGGGACCAGGGTTGTATGGACCAGACTTGCATGGACCAGGGTTGTAGGGACCAGGGTTGTATGGACCAGGGTTGTGGGGACCAGGGTTGTATGGACCAGGGTTGTAGGGACCAGGGTTGAATGGACCAGGGTGGTATGGACCAGGGTTGTAGGGAATGTGGTAGATAAATTCCTTATCAATAATGCTGCTAATATTAAGAGTCTGCAGACAGAGGTCTTAATGATCTTTCTTTATTCGGCCGAACAGGGGTACACCCCTTCAGGATCAAAGACCACGTACATCCACTTCCCCAAGCCTATATAGTCTCACTGACTCTATTTCTGTACACACACAGCCTTTTAGGGCTGACTGCTGACTGGTTGACATCATTTTGATATCATGTTATAATGTCATAGTGTCAGTATAATGTCAGTCTATTAATATCCTGCTTACAGCCTTCCCAGAGACAGCTGTTGTTTTCCAACACACTATACATTGATACTTCTACATTTCCCCCTTTTAAATATTTCAGAGTAATCGGGCCTAAGACGATACTCTGAAACACACGACAAGGGAAGAACGTTTATGCACACTTGTCCACACACACACAGGTCTCAAGCGTAACATAGGAGTCGATCTGAACCTCCCGTACGAGGGCGAAAAAACCCCGAAGAGAGAAAAAATTCCCCCGTGCCCCCCTCCCCGGGCGAGCACCGGTAAACTTTGTTCTCATTTGACACTCAGGCACGGGTAGGTCAGTGAACCCCTGTGTGAGACCTTCTAAGTACTATGGCAGAAGTTAACCAGACACGCGCACACACACACAAGGAAATTTCATTACAATCCTTTTTCACAAGGCTAACCTATTACTCAAGATTGCTGACTACAAAAAACCACACGTGAACAACACAACATAGAGTCTCTTGCAGTCCGGAGACACTCAGGAGCGTTGGGTCACCAGCCTTCCTTTGTCTGGCTGCCGACCCTTCGTCCAGCCGACTGCAGTCCCATTGAGACATTACAGGTCCAATTCAGTACGGATCAATTGGGCAGCCATGATGACAGATGTCTGTTTCTTGAGACTCGTACTCCACGCTTTCCTCAGGGCGGGAACGATGCACATGCTAAACAAGAAAAGAAGGATCAGAACCAAAGCTGACCCCACTCCCACCTTTATCAACACATTTTTCCAGTCAGCCATCAACTGGTCCAACCAACTAAGAGACCAGTCGCTCTTCCCAGCATGCTCTCGCACCTCCCTCCCCACCCGTATTATCTCGTCCATGGCAGATGTAAAGGAACCATCTGGCGCTGTGTTAGCTGGAATAAAAGTGCAACAGTCTTCCCCGAACATTTGACATATCCCTCCCTTATCTGCCAGAAGCCAATCTAGTGCTTGTCTGTTCTGTAACGCGAGTCTGCTAGTCTCATGTAACTGTTCTCCTAGTGCACTCAGACCCTCGATGGTATGGTTAAACAAACGCTGCTGATTATAATATATATAATTTATCCAGTTAACATTTTTATTCACAGTGATCCATGGTAATATAGATTCTATGCCGGCCACCACCTCATCCCTGGCCGAAAATTCTACAGGAATCCCTTTAGCGATCCCAATGGCGTCCCGATATACCCCATGGGTGCCTGAGACCTGACGCCTACCCCTATGCAGCGTGCCTTTGTCTTGTTTTAAGTTAAGCATGTTTTTGACGCCGTCATATATTACCATAGCTGGCACCTTTAATCCAACAGTAGCACACAATCCTACCCAAAAGGGGGGTAGGGTACTACGGAGCAGGTCGTTTCCGCACAACCAAAAACTATCAGCGACCGCATGTGATTGGTCTCCGAACCAAAACAGGGTTGGAACCGTGATTGACATATTCTGACAGTCCTGATGTAGGGGCTCCGGGTTCTCGAACCATACTGCTTTAGTTATGAAGGGAAAAGGCATACCAGACTCTGGAAACCATGATAGTACCCATGTGACATTACACCTTACCGTCGTGTTTCCCACCATTGTCCCATTTAGCCGGAGGAATCCTCCGCTGGCAAAACACTCGTATGTGGCGTTATAGTCCACCCTGTAGACCGTGGGAGGGGCCATGGCGGTACTTGCCACCTGGTAAGGTTCACACAATTCCTGGATTTTGTAACCCCTATATTTATTCAGGTAACCATGCATCCTCTGGGCCCCATAAAGTAACCTACATTTTATACCGCACATTGGGAGCCCAAAGAAAGCATTCGTCGTTGTAGACTTGAACGCTTCCTCTGCGCACACTCGGCGCTGTTCCTGGGCACACTCCCAAGAGCTGTACTTATCTGGGACAACAACCGGAGGAGCTCCAGGTGCCTTTGAGTACCATATGCATTCCTCCGTTGTCATCTCCTTTACTGATAGCCATGCCCAGCGATACCAGGTGTTGGCCATTGCTACCTTCCATAAGTAACCTTCACCAGGTCTAACCCCTTGTACTTCCGGTTGCCCCTTTACATCCTTAACCCCCCCCCCCCCACCGAACGTTTTATCATGATAACTATTAACCAAAGTATCTAACCCTTCAGGGGGAAAAGGCAACGACACAACCACTCCATTGTCAGGTTGGCCACTGATAACCACAGTGGGCTGCGGTTCAGGTGTAAAATTAACTTTATTCACAACAGATGTGTTGTCTGTGGTCTGGTAAGAACTTACAACTTTCCCGAGCTCCAACAGACCTTCCAGTGTGTTCCATGCAGCAGCCCATACCTGGTCAAACATTAAGGATGTTATATGTGCTCAGTGTTAATACCCCAATACGTCTGGTACTGTCTGACGGTCACCTATCCCTGCCCGTGGGCGTGCAGTAACGTTTGCTACAGGACCAACCTTGTCCGGCTCCTGGACAGGAGCCACAGCTGGAGGGGGAGCGTGCCCCTCTTTTACAAAGAGAACTCCCCACTTTTTGGCACTTAAGTCTGAGTCCAGAGGGTCTAGCCTGGACCCCAAAACCTCCCATCCCTGAGCACCGCTTTTATCATCCACCCCAGGATTCACTGAAATGTTACGCCCCTCTAAATCTTCCCCATTAGTTGATCTTACCTTTCGCCGACGTTGTGCCATAAGGGCAACATTTGTCTGAAATACCGAGTCACGGGTAGTGTGTAGATGTGTGCGGGTGCATGCCGGCAAAAGACCTGACTGATAATGGCATTTGGCATGTGGGTCGTACTTCCCCTGGTCACTGAGGTCGGCGTTCCGTCTTTGAGCTGGCGCCCCTCTGTTTCCTTGAGAAGGCCCTGGTGATGGGACGACGTGGTGGCTGCTGCTTTGGGTCCGGGTTGGCTGACTTGTCCATGCCCACATTACTGTCCCGAACAACAGAAGAAACCACAGGAACTTCAGACTCAACGTCATCGGGCGACAACTCTGAATCTGCCCTGACAGGATTATCTTTGTCAGATGCATGCGAGGCGATACTTCCCCTTTTGGGGGACTGGTCATTTGAGAAGGCTGCACAATCCGACCAGTCCCCAGGGCCCACTTTGCAGTTGTTGGTCGTGGTTGCCAACGAACAATGGTTCAGATGGTGCCAAGCGAAGCTTCCTTCTACCTGGACCGCAGTCGGGGTGGCTCGGACTACCGTGTAGGGACCTCGGCGTCGAGGAGTGTTCCACTTTCTCCGAAATTCCTTGATGTACACCTTATCCCCGGGCACCACTGGGCCAGATTCCACCGAGACCTGCTTGGGCTCGTTTGCTTTTTCCTGAAAATAAATTGCTTTATGGATAGCATACAACTGTTTCATGTAACTGTGCAGCTCCTTCTCCAACTGCTCCAGCGGACCCCGAAACTGGGGGCCCGCCATGGGACGACCTGTTAACATTTCATGAGGAGACAAATGCGTGACCCGATGAGCTTGCATGCGGTAACTCATTAGGGCCAGCGGTAATGCGTCATGCCACCGTAAACCAGTACATGCACAAATCTTATTAATTTTTGCCTTAAGCGTGCCATTCACTCGTTCCACCCCTCCCTGACTGGAGGGAGTGTAAATACTCCCATGGCGGACTTTGATTCCCAGCTGACGTAGGACGCCCTCGTAGACTTTATTGATGAATGCTGGTCCCGAGTCTGATGAAAAGATGGATGGTAAGCCAAACCTAGGGATCACCTCACGGACCAGGAACTTTATGACTGTTCCCGCCCCCATGTCCTTTGACGGAGTGGCCTCCACCCAACGGCTGAAATGATCAAAAACCACCAAAAGGTAGCGCTTACCGTGTACCAGGACCAACATGTCCACAAAATCTAAAATCAGATGACAAAACGGGCCTTCCGGGACAGGAATTCGCGCTGTGGGGGTGACAATACCTTTTCGAATGTTGTTTTGCGCGCATATCTCGCACCAATTTAGCGCATCCGTCACCAATGCCTGCAGGTACGGCGCCCAATAACCCTGTTGTTGTACCCGATGCATCACCTCATCTCGCCCACAGTGGTCTGGTTTGTGACACTCTGGAATTAAAAGAGACAAAAGTGAGATTGGAGCGACAATCAGGCCGGTATGTGACCGCCATAACCCTCGCCCATCTTTTGTAGCACCCCTTTTTTCCCACATGTTTTGTTCACTCGCGCTAGCACGCGCTTGCATTAGTGTGATATCATCGGGTGTGACAGATGGTTCCAACTCCACAGCTGGGGCCAAGACGGCGACCTTGCAACCTGAAGCGCGCTTTGCAGCTTCGTCTGCCGCATTGTTTCCCATCGTGGTGTTGGAGTTGTCTTTTTGATGAGCAGGACACTTGATAATGGCCAATCGGTGTGGAAGCATCATGGCCGAGATTAACTTCATAATCTGCTTTCCATGCCGGACAGGTTTACCATCTGATTTTTGAAAGCCGCGCAGTTTCCAAACTGCTCCAAACAGGTGACAGACTCCATGAGCGTATGCTGAATCTGTGTAGATATTAGCAGAGGAGTCTTTAGCAAGTTCACAAAAAAAAAAAAAAAAAAAAAAAAAAAAAAGCAAGTTCACAAGCCGCAGTAAGTCCGTACAGTTCAGCTAATTGTGCAGAGCAAGGTTGTAAACACTGTTCAGCTTTTATGGTTGCAAACGTCTCTCCTTGCTGTTCCACCACGGCGTAGCCTGCATGAGTTCCCATGTGGTCTCGAAAGCATGACCCATTCACATAATACGTGACCTGTGCGTCGTCCAACGGCTCAGATTCCAAGTCCGATCTCAGTTTTGTGTACCTTGTGGTCTCAGCGACGCACTCGTGTGTATCACCTTCAAATTCAAAAGGTAACATATTAGCAGGATTTGTGGTCTCACACCTCTTAATCGTTACATCTGGATAGGTAAGCAGTGGTAGGTACTGAAGGCAACGTGCTGGTGTTAGAACAAGTTTACTGTGATTGATCAACTGTGATTTTATGATGGGCTACGTTGTCCAGCTTCGTACTGTAGTAAGCGATGGGTTGTTTTCTTCCACCAGAACAGGAATCCTGTGTCAATACAGCCGCTGCATACATGCTGTATCTGTTTGAAACGTAAAGATAGAAAGGTTTATCACATTCCGGCATCTTTAAGGCTGGGGCACTTTGCAGTTTCTGCTTAAGCACATCAAAAGCCAACAGTGCTTCCGTGGTCCACTCCAAAGGCTTCTTCTTCAAAGTCTTGGCTTCAGGAGACTTTAGAAGATCTCTGAGTGGTGCCGTTTTTACTGCGTAGTCCTCCAACCACTCCACACTGAATCCTGTGATACCTAAAAAGGTCATTAGTTGCACGCAAGTCTGTGGACGCGGTGCTCGACTTATGCCTTTGAGGTGGTCAGGAGACAGGGCTATGGTTCCATGGGAGATTACTCTACCGAGGAACTCCACTTGAGACTGACAGAACTGCAGCTTTGTTCAAGAAGCTTTGTGTCCACGTTCTGCTAGTCTTCGCAGCACCTTGATCGAGTCGCGCTGACAATCTTTAATGGTGTCTGAACAAATCAAAATGTCATCTACATACCGGATTAGGACGCCGCTCAAACCCAGCTCCTGTAGATCCTGACTCACCACACGATCAAACCACGCGAGGCTGCTTGTTAGTCCCTGGGGCATTCTTGCATAGCTGAATTGTCGATCTCTAAAGGTAAATGAAAACAGATATCGTGACTCTTCTGCCAGAGGGATACTGAAAAATGCTGAACAAAGATCCACTACTGTGAAAAATTTAGCTTTAGCAGGGATGGCATTCAACAGTGTGTGAGGCACGGTGGCAAGATGGCGTCGTAGAGTGAACATCGCGCTCCGCTGAGCTCCGGTAATTTGTCTTAAATTATCCGTTTATTCACTTTATTTGCCTGATGAGAGTTTGATTTTTAATGATGGAAGAAGCTCTATAATGAGCCTGGACAATTATTTTCTGAAAATGCCTGAGGTTAAGACCGAAGCCAAAAAGAAGACTGCTACGGGGAGGCCTACTGTCGACAATGCGGAACCCGTTACAGACAAGCCCGCAAATACTAACGCGGAGCCCGTGGCAGAGAAGCCTATGAGTGACAAAGTAGTTGCAAGTAAGTCTAATAACAACAGCGCGGAGCCTCTGGAGGAAGCCATGGCTTTGGGCCCAGCCGAAGCTGAAGATGGTGACAGAGATAATGTAGACCCAGGCACCTGCTTGATAGAGTAAAATTGCCCAGCACCAGACGGCAGCCAGACAATCATTCTGTTTGCAACGATGCTGGACAAGACAGGTTAAAAGAAAAAAAAAAAAAAGAGATAATGTAGATCCAAGTGTGCTTCAAGTTCTGGAAAGGATGTCCGATAATATCACACAGGCCATCTCTGCTAAAATTGATACAGTGCTTGTTGCTATTCGCGACCAAACTGCTGAAATGCATGCGCTTGGAACTCGTGTAGGCCAAGCGGAGTCCAGGATTTCTGATGTGGAGGACGCCACGGAGTTACTGCAAGCTAAAGTGATTAAACTTGAGAAACAAGTTGGTGAAATGGTGGATCATATCGATGACTTAGAAAATCGCAGCCGCAGATGTAATCTACGCCTGATTGGTCTACTCGAAGGCACCGAGGGGAGAGATGCAGTTGCTTTTGTGGAGACGTGGCTCCCCACTTTTCTGAAGATCACAACTAAATCTGGAAAGATCAAGGTGGACCGCGCACACCGCACCCTTGCGCTCAAACCGGGTCCCAATCAACGCCCCAGACCCATCATTATAAAGTTTCACAACTTTACCGACAAGCAACGCGTAATGGCTGCTGCCCGACGTCTCGCTGCTGATCCGGACCAGCCCGCGGATCGTCTTAACGTCTCTTTCTTCAACGATTATTCAGCGGCAGTGGTCAAAAAACGCAAGGCCTTTGATGGGGTGAAAACTCGACTGAAGAGGATGAACGTGGACTACGCGCTCATATATCCAGCAACACTGAGGGTGTCTGTCAACGGGGCAGTGAAGAGGTTTGACACACCGGAGGCTGCCTCGGCTTTTGTCGACTCTCTGCCGTAACGTTTTGGATTAATCACAGGGATATACTTTTTTCTTTTCTGATTTAAGTCAAGTACTGGACTATAGCTTCTGGAGTTACGTGAGTATTAATCTGGCTTTGGTGTATGTGTGATTTCCAGCAGGCTACTGAGTGACATTAAAGCATTTGCTGACGTTATGATTCTCCAGGTAAAGTTGTACTCTCACCGTGAGCGAAACGGACTTGTGTGTTACACCTATGTATAGGCGTGAGTGTAGCGCTTGTTGCACCTGTCAGCTGTTCGTTGCTGATGGGTGTAGGAAGGTAGTTCCCAACATGTGCAGTAGGGATATTGCCCCATTGTTCATTACTTGTTTTTCTGTGTTTTTTGTTTTTTATATTATTTGTAATGCTTTTATGCAGCTCAGGTCTTATGCTTCTTTGCCTAATTTTCTATGTGTTTTTAAATTAAGATGAATAAGCTACGAGTTTGTACTTGGAATGTGCGGGGTGTCCACAATCCCATTAAGCGCAGAAAAATTTTTACTTACTTAAAAAAGAACGATGTAGATATTGCTCTTTTACAAGAGACCCATCTCAATGACACTGAGCATTCCAAGCTTCAACAAGGAATATGTGGGCAAGTGTTCTTTTCGTCTTTCACAACTAGGAGTAGAGGAGTGGTTATTTTGATCAAGAAATCCCTGCCCTTCACTATTGTTAGTTATGTTAGAGATCATTGTGGCCGTTATGTTTTGATTAGAGGGAATTTACAGGGGCAAAACATTGTGATAATGAATGTGTATTTTCCTCCAGCCCACCCGATTTCTTTTCTCACTAAAGTTTTTCTCGAATTGGCAGCACTTTCAGTTGATTCCACTGTACTTGTGGGTGGTGATTTTAATTTAATTTTAAATCCACTTATTGATAGATTCCCACTTGGTACTATGGCCCCATCTGCCCAATCTAGAATTGATTATTTTTTCTTTCCTCGGTCTGAGCTATATTGCTATATTCTGTTGTGTCATGTGATATAAAAAGTATAATCATTTCTGACCATGCAAGCATAGTTATGGACATTAAACCTAAAACTGTACTGAGCCAGTCTCGACACTGGAGACTTAACACTACTATTCTTAAAGATTCTATGTTTACATCTTATTTTTCTACAGAAATTAAAATGTTTTTCACAATTAATAAGCCGACAGCCACTAACACCTCTATCTTATGGGAAACTTGTAAAGCCTATGCAAGAGGCCTGATTATTTCATACTCTGCTACTAAGAAGCGTCAAAGATTAGAAAAACAAAATAATTTGGAGACTGAATTGGCAGACAAGGAAAAGCTATATATTGTTTCGCCCTTACCGTCTTTATGGCAAGAAATTACTGCTCTCAGATCCGCTCTAGACTGTCTTCTTACTAAAGAGGCTGAAAGGAAAATTAATTATACTAAACAAAGGTTTTATGAACATGGAGATAAACCCAGAAAATGTCTTGCTTATCTAGCTAAAAAACAGGCTGAGTCTCAAATTATTGCAGCTATTTCTGATACGGAAGGTTATGAGGTATAAGATAGTAAGTCAATAAACAAATGCTTCAGAGAGTTCTATGAGAAATTGTATTCTTCTGAACAAACATCAGATGCAGCACAATTAACTGTAAATTTCTTTTCTCAGATTAATTTACCCGAGCTGTCAGGAGAACAGAGAACTGTTCTTAATAGCCCCATTACAAAAACTGAACTAATTAAAGCCATTAAATCCCTACAAATTGGAAAGTCACCAGGACCCGACGGACTTTGTTGTGAATTCTATAAACAGTTTCAAGATGTACTTGTAGGGCCTCTACTTGATATGTTTAATCATTCTTTCACTACTGGAGAATTTCCACAATCTTTGAAAGAAGCTACCATATCTTTAATTTTGAAGAAGGGTAAATGTCCCAAGTCTTGTACATCCTACAGACCGATAGCACTTTTAAATGTTGATAGGAAGCTGCTTTCTAAGATTTTAGCTGCGTGTTTGGAGAATTTTTTGCCCATATTGATAAAAGAGGATCAAACCGGCTTTATAAAGGGACGCAATTCAACCACCAATGTACGGCGTCTTCTGAATGCTATCCAGGCTTATAAGCACCAACATATCGACGGTCTGGTGCTTTCTCTCGATGCAGAGAAAGCATTTGACCGTGTCGAATGGTCCTTTTTACTCTACACACTAGAACAGTTTGGTCTTGGAGACAATTTTATTAAATGGGTTAGGATAATTTATACTGATCCCCAAGCGGCCGTTCTAACTAATGGATTCCGATCAGAATATTTTACTACCTACAGAGGAACAAGACAAGGCTGCCCCTTGTCCCCTCTTTTATTTGCATTGGCCATTGAGCCACTTGCCGAGGCCATAAGAATAACACCTAATACGCAGTTTAGAGATTGGTCAGGCATGTCACAAAATAACCTTATATGCGGACGATGTCCTGATACTTCTGACTGATCCTGAGACTTCCATACCGGCTCTTCTAGAGGTGATGGATAGGTTTAGCGAGTTCTCCGGCTATAAGGTCAATCTGACTAAGTCAGAGGCGATGCCTCTTGGCTCTCTTACTGCCATACCTAATATCGCTCCCTCTTTTCCTTTTAAGTGGTCTTCTGCAGGCTTTGTATACCTAGGTATCTTTATCACTCCATCCTTTGACCAATTATACAGAGCTAACTTCGTCCCCTTATTCAGTAAAATTAAACAAGATTTAGAACGGTGGTGTTCATTTCCTGTTTCTTGGTTAGGACGTATAGCTTTGAATAAGATGAATGTACTGCTGAGGCTGTTATATCCTATACAAATGATTCCTGTGTTGTTTTCCAAGAGAGTTTTGAAAGATATAAATGGCTGGCTCAGCTCCTTTATTTGGAATAAGCGCAGACCGAGGCTTAAAATGGCAGTGTTGCATTTGCCAGGTTCATTAGGTGGATTGGACTTGCCTAATATAAGAATATATCAGCTTTGTGCTCATTTGAGATTTATATATGAATGGACTGAGGGTAACTCTTCTACTTGGATGGACATTGAGACGGCATTGTCACAACGCAGATTACATGACTTACTATTCTTCAAGAATTTTAAAGATATAAAAGACAAGTGTGTGAATCCTGTAACGATTAATACTCTAAAGGCATGGCGCTCTGTTCGTCGCCTAGAAGGCAGGTCTAAAGTAACATCTATGTTCACTCCAATTATGAATAATCCAGATTTTTTGCCAGGTCTTTCAGACCCTGGTTTTCTACAATGAAGTAATAAGAATATAAAAACGTTAGGTGACCTTTTTTCAAATAACAATTTGATGTAATTTGATCTACTTATGGAAAAATATCAACTTCCTAAGCAGGATTTCTTTCGCTTCTTGCAAGTAAGGCATTATATCACTCATAGTACAACCCTTCTGCAACACCCTGCGGTGTCTGATATTGAGAGGATGCTGTTTCAACATCAGTCTAAGGTCTCTCTCAGTTCATTGTATGGTGTGGTTAACGGATTGACTAATATTGATACGCAGAGGGTTAGGGGTGTGTGGGAGAAGGAGCTGTCTGTGACTATAGATGAAGAAACTTGGACAGATGTTTGGTCCCAAGCAAAAAAGTTGTCAATCTGTACTCGAACAAAAGCATTACAGCTTAAAATTCTACATAGACTACACATATCACCGAATCGCAGGCATTCCTTTAACCGCTCCCTCTCTCCTCTGTGTCTCAAGTGTAAAACTCAAGTGGGCACTTTAACTCATTGTATTTGGTCATGTCATAAACTTAAGCAATATTGGACTGAGATTGTATGTGAACTTGAAAGTATTTTCCACATGAACTTGGGAATGGATCCTATGTCACTGATCCTGGGTCTTCCAAGCAGACATATAACTGCTACAACCAACAAAAGGCTTTTTAATATTCTTACGTTTGCAGCAAGGAAAAATATTCTTTTACAGTGGATTAGTGACAAAACTCCTTCTGTCAGTGGATGGCGTAAAATTGTTTTCGAGCTGATTCCTTTGGAGTATCTCACTAACATTATACATGCCAGTGTGGACCAGTTTTATAAAACCTGGAGTCCATTTTTGGACTATGTCGGACCTGATATCTCCTCAATACTACTGAAAGGCACGTGAATTTCTACTTATGGATTCTGGCTTATCAATGACTAAGATATGTCTGTCACAAACTTTGTGTGTCTGAGCTGTACTCTTTTTGTTTGTTTTGTTTGTGTTCTGTGCCAGTTCTAGTGGCATGTGTTTGTTTTGTAAAACGGAAAATTTAAATAAAAACAATGATAAAAAAAAAAAAAAACAGTGTGTGAGGATTGGCGAAGTCTGCAGCGACATCTTCCAGGATGGCATTGATTGCCCTCAAATCATGGACCAGCCGATACTTTGATTTATCTGCTTTAAGGACAGCAAGAATTGGGGTGTTACAAGGGCTAGAAATCTCAATCAACACTCCTGCTTTTAACAACCCATCAATTAGGATTCCAATTCCTTCTTCATCTGCGGGATTAAGTTTGTATTGTGGCCGCCAAGGTAAAACTGCACCTGGTTTTAATTTGACAGTAACTGGGCTGGCTGAAACTGCCAGTCCCACATCCGTCTCATGTCTGGACCACAGTTGGTCTGGAACCTGTGTCAACATATCAGTTTCCAGATCACTGTTAAACCCAAGGGGGTTGGTTTTGCACGCCATCATTATGTTTTTTTCTGGCAGAACCACCATCTGAGGTGTTGCTTGTATAGATAGATCACACCTAATCCTTAACATTGATCCATCATCTGAAAGAGAAATTAACGGGTTCTCTGTACTTTTCCATGTCAAGTGCTCTGCGGTTCTTACCATCGGACCAAGGTCCCTGGAATGGTATCCTGGATTTACCAACAGTGTAATGTGTGGTAAAGATTGAGTAACACAATACCATTTATCAATAAAAGTATTCCGGTTTACCTTTAATGCTGCGCCTTGGCCTCCAATCAGGATATATGGAGCCTCCAATTCAACCTTGACACCCTCTGTCTCCTTTTTCCACCTATCCTGAAATGTTGGGCTGGCTGATGGATCAAAAAACATTGTACAGTGAGGAGGTAAGATTGGAGGAAAACCTCTCGGGGCCTGGGCCTTTATGCATGTCCCCCATTTTTCCAACACTGAACCCACGGGTCCCTCCATGTTTTCCCAATAAACATTTGCTGGTTCTGTTTGAGCAGTCATTTGTAAATCCAATCCACAATTTTCCCCGTATATTCCCAAAGGGGAGCATAAAATTTTGAGCCCAAGTTTACAAAGTGCATCTCATCCTAATAAATTGACAGGTGTGTGGTCTGAAACCAAAATGGGTATTTTAATTTCATCATTTCCTACTTTTAGTTTAACGGGAGCAGTAATAGGAACCAATTAACTTTTTCCCGAGAATCCTACTGTCTTGACAAAGTTATCTGACAGAGGAAGGTTCTTGGCAAGGTGTTCCTGTATGCACGAATGAGTAGCTCCCGTGTCAATCATCATAGAAACCTGTTGATCCTCAACTTCCACATTTATCATGGGGTCAGTGCGTGTGTGTAGGATCAATGGGTACGAACCTTCACCCATAGGATTCCCGGGACCCCCCTAAAACTGAGAGGGTCTTGGCCGTGTGCCACCCAGGGCCCCACCTCCACCTCTTCTGGGGACGACTCCGTTGCTTCCAGGACCACCTGCTGGTAGGGGCATAAACCGTGGACAAGCCCTAGCAAAATGTCCAAACATTCCACAATACCAGCATGGCCCCCCCGGGCCGCGGTTGGATCCCTGCCACGCCCTTGACGAGGGAGCACCAAGCCTTGAGTATGAGGGGTGGAACGGCTGGGGGCCACTGGCGGCCTGTGTTGACTCAGGAACTCCAGCAGTCTGACCCGCACCTGGATCTGGACCCCCCCCAGTGCCTACGGGGTCGTTCCCCCGTCCACGAGCCTATACCTGTGAATGGGGAAAAACTGTCGTTTTTGGCCATTTTCGGGAGCCCTGCGCGGGCTCCCCCGAAGGCGCACAGCGGCGTGCCTGGTATCCACGCGTTCGTCCGGGTCTCCTCTACGCTACGGGAAGGCAGGGCACGCGTACCCCCAGGCGGTGACCCCAAAATAAATCCTCAAAGAGGGGAACACAAACGCAGTTGCGCGTTGCATCCACCAGAGGGTGGGATTCCCAACACCCATTTACAGGACAGGCTCTTTGGATGGGTCAGAACCGGTCCGGAGAGTTTGGTGTCTGTGGGGCAACGCCGTTCTTAGAACCGAGCTTTTAAGTACCGTGTCCTCGGTCCTATACCTTAACATGGGCCGGACGTACAGATCCGCGGACAGCGGCCTCTGGCGGGGCCATTTCAGAACCGATCGGGCTGAAACTCGCAGGACATATGCGGGGGTCCTCTGCGGACGTGCCCTATAAAGCCTAGAGCAAGGCGTTCGCCAGTAATGGTCCGAAAACCTCTCGGTGGCCATCTTGAAAAAGTTCGGCCGTTCCCACACATTCACGGAAGGAAAGGGGCTATTGCGAGCTCATTTCTGGACAGATTGATCTGAAATCAGTGTGGCCGTGTGACTGGACCTCCTGGACCCTGTGTGTGGAGTTTCAGCTTTCTACGTGACCGTAGGACTACGCTAGGTCCGTGTACACGAAGTGGACCTAAGGCTGCCATTGTAAAGTCTCAGCCGTGGACACCAGTTTCTGTCGGACATAACGGTGGACATATGTGTACGGATCGATCTGAAATTAAAGTCACACAAGCACGGGGGGATGCTGAACACATATCTGGAGTTTAATCCATTTTTGTCCAGGAGAAATTTATTTATTTGCTCCAACGTGACGGCCTCCATCTTGCATTAAAGTCATCTCCAAAGTGCATTTAACGATCTTTTTCTACAGGTCTGATCCTCACCAAACTTCACACACCTGTTGGGAATAGTTCAAGGACCCCAAATATTAATTCTCATCCATTTTGGATCATATTTATGGAAGTTATGACCTCTTGTACACGAGTGGGACTTTACCATTGAAACGTCAGGTCGAGTTGGTGGACAGCGGCTATAACTCGGTAATTTCTGGACAGATCGGTATGAAATCAGTGTGGCCGTGTGAGAGGACCTCCAGGAGTCTGAATCTGGAGTTTCAGCTTTCTACGTGCACGTACGGCCGAGTTATAATCGTGTCCTTGAACTTGTCCTGAGTTTGAATGGCAAGTATCAGACGTGTACACCTGTTTCAAAGTGTCATAACTGGACTGTACTTTGTCCGATTTGTTTCAAACTTGGAGCACTTGTTTGGCCTTCAACAAGGACCTTAAATATTAATTCCCATCCATTTCGGAGCATATTTGGGGAAGTTATGACCTCTTGTAAACGAGTAGGAATTTATTATGGGTCCGTCAGGTCGAGTTTGTGGACAGCGGCTATAACTCGGTAATTTCTGGACAGATCGGTATGGAATCAGTGTGGTCGTGTGAGTGGACCTCCAGGAGTCTGAATCTGGAGTTTCAGCTTTCTACGTGACCGCAGGACCACGCTAGGTCCACGAACTCTCAATGGCAAGGTCCCTGCCGTGGACACCGTCTTCTACCGGACCCGGCCGCGGAAATTCCGGGCGGATCGAGCTGAAATCGGTGTGACAGACTCTTTGGATGATGGGGAAGATGTGTGATTTTTTTCAGAATTTTCTGACTGGCGGTTTGGCCGTTACAAACCCGAGTTGTTAGACCGGGGACCAGCAGAAGACGCTGCCCGACACGGCAGCGCTCTGCTGGGTGTAGAAGGCTGAGGAACGTCGGGCCCGCTTCAGAGACCACAGCGCAGGCATTTCTGCACGGATCGAGCTGAGAATCGCAGGGTCTACTTCGGGGACATTGGGGGACATGTGTGATTTTTTTCAGCCCGGTCCCGTGGACCAAATTGGAGAAAAGCACTGGGGGAAGTCCGAGAGGGACACACGGACAGAACCGGCTCATATCTCCACGGATCGAGCTGAAATTAGTGTGACACAAGCACAGGGGGTTTGGGAACATAAATCTGGAGTTTCATCCATTTCTGTCCAGTAGAAGTCCAGTTCTGAGCTCAAACGTGACGGACACCATGTTTAAATAAAGAGAAGTTCCAAAGTACAGTTTCACGATCTTTTTCTGCTGGTCTGATCCTCACCAAACTTCACACACTTGTTAGGCATGGTGCAATGAAACCACATTTCAATTTCCATCCATTTTGGTTCATATTTGGGGAAGTTATGGCCTCTTGACAATGGAGGTCAGGTGGGGTTCGTGGACGCAGGCTGTAACTTGGTCATTTTTAAAGATATCAATCTGGGAATGATATCAGACACTCAGGGGGCTCATCTGAGTCAGCCTATCAAGTTTCAGGCCTCTAGGACCAAGTATGGCCAAGTTACAGCCTGCGTCCACGAACCCCACCTGACCATACAATGCAAAGTATTAGACGTGGACAGAAGCTGTAACTTGGTCATTTCTGGACAGATCGACCTGATATTGATATCACACACTCAGGGGTCTCAACTGAGTCAGCCTATCAAGTTTCAGCAATCTAGGAACAAGTATGACCAAGTTACAGCCTGCGTCCACGTCTAATACTTTGCATTGTAAGTCAGGTGGGGTTGGTGGACAGAGGCTGTAACTCAGTCATTTTTAGAGATATCAATCTGGGAATGATATCAGACACTCAGGGGGCTCAACTGAGTCAGCCTATCAAGTTTCAGGCCTCTAGGACCAAGTATGACCAAGTTACAGCCTGCGTCCACGAACCCCACCTGACCATACAATGCAAAGTATTAGACGTGGACAGAAGCTGTAACTTGGTCATTTCTGGACAGATCGACCTGATATTGATATCACACACTCAGGGGCCTCAACTGAGTCAGCCTATCAAGTTTCAGGCCTCTAGGACAAAGTATGACCAAGTTAGAGTCAGCGTCCACGAACCCCACCTGAAATAGAATGCAAAGTATTAGACGTGGACGCAGCTTTCAGAGTGGGCTAGCTCGGTCATCTTTTAAGCTAGACAGCTGAAATTGAAGAATATTGTTCCCAGAGAGCCTAGGAAGAGGTGGTGCAAAGATGGGGACGATTGGACAAAGTTAGATTTTTCACATGTTTGCTGACCAAGTGTCCAGCCTTAGGTCGAAGTTTCCCAGATTTGCCTCAAACTTGGGAGGATGACAGAGGGTCCTACAAGGAATAACTGGTGCAAGTTTCAGCTCTCTAGGTTAAAAAATGACCGAGTTATGCTGATTTGAATATGCGTCCACGTCCACGTCATTGTAAGTCAGGTGGGGTTGGTGGACAGAAGCTGTAACTTGGTCATTTCTGGACAGATCGACCTGATATTGATATCACACACTCAGGGGGCTCAACTGAGCCAGCCTATAAAGTTTCAGGCCTCTAGGACAAAGTATGACCAAGGTACAGCCTGCATCCACGAACCCCACCTGACCATACAATGCAAAGTATTAGACGTGGACAGAGGCTGTAACTTGGTCATTTCTGGACAGATCGACCTGGTATTGATATCACACACTCAGGGGCCTCAACTGAGTCAGCCTATCAAGTTTCAGGCCTCTAGGACAAAGTATGACCAAGTTAGAGTCAGCGTCCACGAACCCCACCTGAAATAGAATGCAAAGTATTAGACGTGGACGCAGCTTTCAGAGTGGGCTAGCTCGGTCATCTTTTAAGCTAGACAGCTGAAATTGAAGAATATTGTTCCCAGAGAGCCTAGGAAGAGGTGGTGCAAAGATGGGGACGATTGGACAAAGTTAGATTTTTCACATGTTTGCTGACCAAGTGTCCAGCCTTAGGTCGAAGTTTCCCAGATTTGCCTCAAACTTGGGAGGATGACAGAGGGTCCTACAAGGAATAACTGGTGCAAGTTTCAGCTCTCTAGGTTAAAAAATGACCGAGTTATGCTGATTTGAATATGCGTCCACGTCTAATACTTTGCATTGTAAGTCAGGTGGGGTTGGTGGACAGAAGCTGTAACTTGGTCATTTCTGGACAGATCGACCTGATATTGATATCACACACTCAGGGGGCTCAACTGAGCCAGCCTATCAAGTTTCAGGCCTCTAGGACAAAGTATGACCAAGGTACAGCCTGCGTCCACGAACCCCACCTGACCATACAATGCAAAGTATTAGACGTGGACAGAGGCTGTAACTTGGTCATTTCTGGACAGATCGACCTGGTATTGATATCACACACTCAGGGGGCCCCTCTGAGCTAGCCTATCAAGTTTCAGGCCTCTAGGACAAAGTATGACTAAGTTACAGCCTGCGTCCTAGAACCCCACCTGACCATACAATGCAAAGTATTAGACGTGGACAGAGGCTGTAACTTGGTCATTTTTTAAGACATCCATCTGGGACTTATATTCAATTCAATTCAATTCAAACTTTATTTGTATAGCCCTTTTCATACATTGTCATGCAATACAAAGTGCTTTACAGTGTAAAAACATATATTAAAAATCTAAGAGTAGAATAATGCAAATGCTATCTACTTTACATTTGAAATCACACACATTCACACACACACACACACACACACCCAAGCGCGCATCACACAACACAAACAGATGATGCCACTCTTCTTTTCATAGAATTAAAACTATTCCTTCTAGTTCCTGTCTCTTTAACTGAAACGGTTTAAGAACAAAGTTTGAGAGAGAGATCTAAAAGACAAGATAAAAGATGATTGGCTTGACACCACTGTGAGGAAGCAATACCTTGGGGACCCATCCACACCATGAGCGCCCCACCAGCAACCACGGAGGCCATCGCCACAGGAGCCGCCAAGATCGGGTCAGGCGAGGGCCCCCACCACAGCCACAGGACTGCAATGCAGGGCCCGTATATCACACACTCAGGGGCCTCAACTGAGCCAGCCTATCAAGTTTCTGCAATCTAGGACCAAGTATGACCAAGTTACAGCCTGCGTCCACGTCTAATACCTGACAATGGAGGTCAGGTGCCCAGGTAGCAGACAGGTCTGGGCCAGATCTGGTATCGCGCCGGCACTTCTGGCCAACTGCTGGCATGGCAAGTGGTATGTCAACCGGATCTGGGCCAGGTCTGGCAATGATGGCTCTGTTTATACCATGGCATGCCATATGTGGCCCAAATATGATTTGGTATATGTGGCCCGGATCTGTCCATGGCATATGCGGGCCAGTTGTCGTTAAGCTCATGTTGCCCGTATCAGTCTCTTAACATGTGTTAAACACAAACAAATAGTTAAGTCTTACTTTTAAAATGTATTTCTATGTGTCTCACTCACCACCACCCCACTCCTAAATCAATTTTATTTTTTAGTATATAGCAAGTGCATTCAAACTCATAAACACACCACATCACATGCTCCAATACTTAGTATTAATACCGACAGAAAACTTTTTTTCCCCTTAGAATAGAATGGATTAAAACAGAGGGTCCTTATCTTACCCATTACTAAATTACACAACAACTTTGCGTTTGTTTGTTGAGAAATTAAATCTATCACTATTTTGCAGACTGCCTGCTAATGTCTCCCTGACAATAAACTAATAAAACAACAGAATGACCATTCACCCAGGTAGCAAAATTGGTCTGGCCCGGTTCTGGCCCACACAATACACTTAAACCTGGCCCACATACCGCAAAGAATGACGGCCCTTTGCTGGCCCAGATCTGGTTTGCCAAAGGTGGCCTACACATGGGCCAGCCTGAGGCCAGATGCAGACACAGTGGTGGCCCAGTACTGGCCCAGAACAGTTTCCACACTGGCATCGGATGTCAGCCTAATGGTGGCCCTGTACTGGCCCAGAACAGTTTCCACACTGGCACCAGATGTCAGCCTAATGAATACCTTAATAAAACTGTGCAACATTCAGCCTAGATTAAAAATACTTCAACAACGGTGATACAATTATACAAATAACATTTATTTTGATTTGAATAACTTGTTCGAAATAACAATATATAATAAATAACAATATAAAAATCAAATAATAAAATAAACAAATAAAACAAACCAACCAACCATTATTACCCATCTCTCAACACGTGACCTATTTCCTATGCTCTGATTGGGTCAAGATACTTCCTATTGTTAAACGCGCGTTTGTCAACCGCCAATACAGAAGAAGAAGAAGACGACAACAAAGAAGAAGAAGAAGAAGAAGCGCGAATAGAACCGGATGCGTTGCATTGAGCCGAGAGAGACAAACAAAGTCAAGGTGAGTTTACGGTTTTATTTATTTAATGTGTACAGTATATTTATGGTTAAAAAACATACTTCGTATTTTAAAGTGCATTCCATTTGAACGGGGAGGCGGGAATTTCCCACTTTGCTAGGGACGTCACCCACTCAGGGTAACGTATTTGGTGGAAGCTTAAGTGAGTGAGCGTGCTATTGCTCTTTCGTATTTTGGGTTGTCCATGGGTTATAGTTAGTGTCTATACTGGAGGCTACGTAGCTATTGTAAGTTTGTTTGTGTTTTTCCCCCCGCATCGTCATAAATATATACATGTGGATGTCCCCTCTGACGCTGTTGTCCGGAACAATGCGTTGAAGCGGCCGCCATCTTGGGCCGGGGTAAGCCGCGTCTATTACTGCATTAGTCAACAGAGGCAGTCTATCAACGATTAAAATCACAATAACTTGCTGAACTTTCAACCGATTTTCAGTCGGTTTGGTTTATTGGAAATGTCACACGCATTTATATAATATAACAGATTATTTTCATTATTTTTTTTATTTTGAGGTTGCCTCATTTTTTCCCATTTACTCATTTTGTAGGGCTGTGCAGGCCAGTGTAAAGACAAAGAACGTGTAAGGTACAGTACAATCACTTATCATGATTGCAAGTCATTAAAATGGGTACAGACATCTGTAATCTATTGCAGTGGTTCCCAAATTGCGGTCAGTCATACAGTATTGGGTTTGCCATGTCATTGCAGCTCAGCTGAATTGCCTAGTGCACCAAAGATGCTTCATGTGTTTGGCCCAGATCCCAGAGGGAATGATTCTGAGGATGAAGCTGTCTTACCAACAAGAAAACAGTAAACTGTTATTATTATTTTTAATTTAATAAGCTGTTTAAATTTGAGGAATGTCTGGAAAGCTTTGCTCTTTTCTTTTTTGTATACAAGATGGACTGTTTAATGCAGATGTACTCAGTTACACTTTAACCCCAAAATGTGCAAAGGTGCCGCAAATTATCTTTTCTTGTGGGGGTGTGCTCAACGCTGTGTGCGTTGACGTGTCTGTGTGTGTCTGGGCGCATCAGGGCAAAACTCAGCGATACAGAGAGCAGAGGAGAATTGCACGCTCTCTCCAATATAAAGGTTGGGGGGGGGACACTGACATTTATAGCCAGGCATCTCATGGGCCATGAAACAATCACTGGTCTACCTCTTGAGTAGGTCTAATGCATCAGAAATATTTATTTCTAATTCCTGAAGAACCTATTCCAATTAGATAAACACCAACAAAGGAAGGGCATTTTGCAATCCAAACACCCCCCAAAAAGTAAATAAAATCTAATGCTGATCATGCTACTCTTGCAGAGTGCACCATACTGGAGCTGGACCAGAAAGGCCAAGCGTCCCGTAGCCTGCACCAGGGAAGGATTTCATCGACTGACCTGCACCAGAGAAAGACTGTTTCCTCTGAGCCACATCAGTTGATAAGAAGACCACAAACCAGTCTTCATATATGTGAGTATTATATTTTATTCGTAGGCTGTGCTCTGCTGTTGGCTTGAACACATTTTTATGAGACCTGTTGTTTATTTACTTATCCACAATTCTTTTTTCTTCCTAGCACACCTAGGCCTACCACATCCAAGGCTGAACCAAATCTGCTACCATTAGCTGATCGCCAGTCTGTCCAAAACATGGAGGAGCGGCTCAGGAATAGTGCTGACCTCAAAAACCATCTGGTAAGAATGTCATGTCAAACTATCCTTGTGAACTGGAAAACCAAAAATAATTTGTGTATTCAGCCTTATACCCATAAGCCTCCCCTTGGCAAAGCAAATTTGTTTGGCACAACAAAGCAGCCAGACTATCATTCTGCTGCCATGATGCTGGACAGGACAGGTTAAAATAAAAGAATGTCATGTCAGTTAACCTTCTGGAGAAAAGTTATACAATGACAAACCATGTTCTTGATTAAATAGGCTTTAAATAACATTGCTGGGACATACAGTATAAAATTGAGAAACTATTTAGTATATGGGGGAAAAGGCAATCATAATTACACGGATAAATTTAACAGTTTCACGGCACCACAGGCACACTATTATCAAAGTAGTTGAAACCATAGGAAGACTGACTTCACTCTGCATCCTCATCTTTTATTTTACTTTACAAATTATTACTGTTGTGCTTTCATTGCATAAATTATGCTGGTCAGACTATCAGACCAGTTCAGATTTGCTGCTGATATTTTCAAACATGTTTAAAAGAGTTAGGGCATATTGTGCTGCTGATAAACTAACAAAGAAATATCAATTCACAGAGAACTGCACTGGCTCTTAAAGTCTTAAGTCTTAAAAGTCTTAAAGTCAGGTTTATTTGTCAATTTCTTCACATGCCCATAACATACAAAGGAATCGAAATTACGTTTCTCACTGTCCCATGCGTATACAGGTATCAAGACAAGTAGGACAAGACAAACAATAAAGTGCACAGACAAGTCTGGTCCTTAAATAAATAAAAGGTATCAAAACAAGGCTAAGAGGTATCACAAACAAGATCAGCATATGTGCATTTGAGTCTTCCAGTAGTTTTACAATATGAAGAGATATACTGTGAGGAAGCAGCTCCAGTTAAAGTTTCAAGTATTCTCAGGGTTTGTAGTGCAGTTTAAAGTTACAAGTATTTACAGGGTTTATAGTGCAAGGCAGTCAAGTAATACAAGTGTTCGCAGGGTTTGTAGTGCAAGGCAGTAATCGCACTTAGCAGCATACTTAGTAGCAGTAATGTTAACAGTCTTTGGTTCTGCTGGCTGGGGCTGGGGGGTGGGGGCGAGAGTTTAGTTGGGGCTGGGGTTGGGGGGGAGGGGGTAGGGGCAGGGGGGTGGGGCGAGAGTTTAGCAGTCTCACAGCCTGATGGATGAAGCTGTTGGTGAGTCTGGTGGTGCGGGAGTGGAGGCTCCTGTACCTCCGTCCAGAGGGCAGGAGGCTGAACAGGTTGTGTGCGGGGTGGCTTGCATCGCTCACAATGGTGATGGCTTTTCGGGTGAGGCGTGTGCTGTAGATGTCTTGTAGGGAGGGGAGTGTTGCTCCAATGATCTTGCCAGCTGTATTCACAATGCGCTGCAGGGCTTTCCTGTTGTAGTCAGTGCAGCTCCCACCCCACACGGTGATGCAGCTGGTAAGGATGCTTTCAATGGTCCCTCTGTAAAATGTGGTCAGAATGGGTGGTGGAGCGCTGGCGCGCTTGAGCTTACGCAGGAAGTAGAGGCGTTGTTGTGCCTTCTTTGCCAGTGATGTGGTGTTAGTGGTCCATGAGAGGTCCTCACTGATGTGCACCCCCAGGAATTTGGTGCTGCTCACCCTCTCCACTGCAGTGCCGTTGATGGTTAGTGGCAGGTGTTGTGTGTGGCCTCTCTGAAAGTTGACAACTATCTCCTTTGTCTTGCTGACATTCAGCAGAAGGTTGTTGTCCTTGCACCAGCTGGTTAGGAGGTCGACCTCTTTCCTGTAGTGGGATTCATCTCCTTTGGTGATGAGCCCCACCAGAGTTGTGTCATCCGCAAACTTCACAAGATGGTTGGAGCTGTAGGTTGGTGTGCAGTCGTGTGTGAGCAGAGTGAAGAGCAGGGGACTGAGCACACAGCCTTGAGGAACCCCCGTGCTCAGGGTGATGCTGCCAGAGGTGTTGTTGCCTACACGCACCACTTGTGGCCTCTGACTTAGGAAGTCAAGCAGCCAGTTGCAGAGGGAGGTGCTGAGGCCTAGTTTGTCCAGTTTGCAGATGAGTTGTTGTGGTATGATGGTGTTGAATGCTGAACTAAAGTCTATGAACAGCATTCTCACATATGAGTCCTTCTTGTCCAGGTGAGTGAGAGCTGGGTGGAGGGCAGAGCAAATTGCATCCTCTGTGGATCGTCTGACTCTGTATGCAAACTGGAAGGGATCCAGGGTGGGGGGGAGGGTGGATTTGACATGAGACATGACTAGCCGTTCAAAGCACTTCATGATGATGGGTGTCAGTGCCACAGGACGGTAGTCATTGAAGCAGGATGGTGATGATTTCTTTGGCACAGGTATGATTGTAGTGGCTTTAAAGCATGACGGGACAATTGCTTGTTTAAGGGAGGTGTTGAAGATGTCTGTGAATACATCCTTCAGCTCCTCTGCGCATTCTTTCAGCACATTACCGGGGATGTTATCTGGTCCTGCTGCTTTCCGTGTGTTGATGGTGGAGAGTGTCCTCTTCACGCTGGCGGCAGACAGACACAGGGTCTGGTCGTGAGGAGATGGTGGGGTTTTCTGTGGGGTGGTGTTGTTCTCTGCTTCAAAGCGTGCAAAGAAGCTATTCAGGTTGTTGAGCAGAGTGGTGTCGCTCTCACAGCTCCGTGGCGTGGGGGCCTGTAGTCTGTGATGGCCTGAATGCCCTGCCAGAGACTCTGTGCATCCTTGCTGTCTCTGAAGTGTGAGGTTATCTTGTGTGTGTAGTCCTTCTTTGCTTTCCTGATGCCCCGGGACAGGTTGGCTCTTGCTGTTCTCAGGCCGGATTCATCCCCTGCTCTGAAGGCGTTGTCTCTGGCCCTCAGCAGCCTGTGGACATCCCCTGTCAGCCATGGCTTCTGGTTAGCCCGAGTGGTGATGGTTTTAATGTGTGTCACATCATCAATGCATTTGGTGATGTAGGAGGTCACCGTGTCTGTGTACTCCTCAATGTCTGTAGTGTCATTGTAGGTGGCTGCTTGCTTGAACATGTCCCAGTCTGTTGTTTCAAAGCAGTCCTGTAGTGCAGATGTGGCCCCCTGTGGCCACACTCTCTTTTAAAGGACGTTAAAGAGTGTAAAGAGTGTCATGGGTGCAACCTTAACACTCTCGCCAAGAATGTCAACATGCGCGGTATAAATGGCAAGATTGGCTTCCAGCACCTGCAAATAAAGGATGTTGTAATTGGTAAGTTTGTCTTAACAAACACTGACTCCCTCAGAGACCATGCATTTTTTATTTATTTGTTATGGCTAGATTTAAACTGTAGGTCTGGATGCACAGCTCTGAATTTTTTCTCTCTTCTTTTTTTAGAAGTCCACGGTGGGAATGATGGACTTACGGACAGCGCTGCTTCATTTGGACTTCTGTGCCCTTTGTTAATTTTTTACAAAGACTTTAGCCTCCCTGATTTTATTTATTTTCCTTTTGTTATCCTTAAGCTCACATTCTTTTAATGTATTTCAATTATTGATCTTATAATTTTATTGGGTTGAAAGCATAATTTTTTTTTCCATCCCCACTTAATGTTGTTTCCCCCTGTTGTTCGCTCTCCAACAGTGTCACATATTAGTTGATTTTTATATTATTATTTTTTATATATTGTTATTTTAAACAAGTTATTCAAATCAAAATAAATGTTATTTGTATAATTGTATCACCGTTGTTGTAGTATTTTTAATCTAGGCTGAATATTGCACAGTTTGATTAAGGTATTCATTAGGCTGACACCTGGTGCCAGTGTGGAAACTGTTCTGGGCCAGTACAGGGCCACCATTAGGCTGACATCCGATGCCAGTGTGGAAACTGTTCTGGGCCAGTACAGGGCCACCATTAGGCTGACATCCGGTGCCAGTGTGGAAACTGTTCTGGGCCAGTACAGGGCCACCATTAGGCTGACATCCGATGCCAGTGTGGAAACTGTTCTGGGCCAGTACAGGGCCACCATTAGGCTGACATCCGGTGCCAGTGTGGAAACTGTTCTGGGCCAGTACTGGGCCACCACTGTGTCTGCATCTGGCCTCAGGCTGGCCCATGTGTGGGCCACCTCTGGCAAACCAGATCTGGGCCAGCAAAGGGCCGTCATTCTTTGGGGTATGTGGGCCAGGTTTAAGTGTATTGTGTGGGCCAGAACCGGGCCAGACCAATTTTGCTACCTGGGTGGGGTTCGTGGACGCTGGCTGTAACTTGGTCATTTTTAGAGATATCGATGTGATATTGATAACACACACTCAGGGGGCTCAACTGAGCTTGTATATCAAGTTTCAGCCCTGTGGGACAATGTTTGACCAAGTTAGAGCCTGCGTCCACGAACCCCACCTGAAATAGAATGCAAAGTATTAGACGTGGACGCAGATTTTCAAACTGGCCTAGCTCGGTCATTTTTTAAGCTAGACAGCTGAAACTGGAGTATGTTGTTCCCAGAGGGGTCAAGAAGAGGTGGTGTGAAGATGGGGACATTTGAAGACATTTGGACAATGTTTAGGTTTTAAAACTTGTAACACTTTGAGGTCGTTTTAATGCGACCTTTTCACCTTGTCTCATTCACTTCAAACGTCACACCCAGGTAGTACCTGCCACAGGGACACTGTGGTTTAAGTTTCACCCCCCTAGACCCCAGGACGGGGCAGTAATGGACGTGGAAAGTGGGCCCATGGCGGCCATGTTGTTTACATATGTGTAGAAGGCTGGCGTTTTGCACTGGGACCACGTAGCTTCACCCTCCCAACGCACGCTTGTAGCCCATGTCCTTAGTGATCAGTGACCCGAGTTTGGGGTCTCTAGCCCCCTCCCGGGCTCAGATATTTAGATGTGTGTTTCCCCCATATTGTAACATGGAGGCCTATGGAGGCCTGTTTTCTGCAGTGAGAAACGGGCTGGCGTTCGGAGCACGAATGATTTGGCGTCACCCTCCCAATGCACCTTAGGGCATGACCTCAGTATGCACCGACCTGAGTTTGGGGTCTCTAGCCCCTTCCCGGGCCGCGTACGGCCCCAAAAGGGAGCTCGACCTCTCTGACCCACAGTTTAACATGGAGGAGGGTCTGGGAGTATAAAACGGGGTGGCTTTTCGCACAGGAATAACCTATCGCCACGGTTCCACTTGGCCCTGGTAGAGCTCGACCTCAGTTAGGACTGATGCGATTTTGGTGTCTGTAGCCCGTTCGGGGGCCGCGTGGTACCCCGACACAGAAGCGACCGTAGTCGTCATCTATGGGGTTTTAATGGAGCGGTTTCGGGGGTGCTGCGCAGCCCCCAAGGGTCCGAGAGCCCCCAGATTCGGCATGGGCGTGCAGGGCGCACCCCTCTCCCACCCCAAAAAGATTCGGGCCCGCAGGGCCCCCAGAAAAAATTTCTCCCCCTTTTTCCTCCCAAAAATCCTCAGTCTTCCTCCTGTTCTAAGAGTCTGAGAGGATATTTTGGAAAAGTTTTTGACACGGGGGGAAAAAATTTTCGGGGCGTCGCGCTGCAACGCGGGCTCAATATATTGTTTGGGGGTCCGCCCCAGACGCACTCCAGCCACCCCCGGGCCCCTGCGTCGCACGGCGTGCCCACGGGAGGCCGTCCACGTGTCTATAATAATGAATGGGTGTTGTCGGTAGGGTACGGTCAATGGGAAATGCATTGGACGTGGACGCTCATTTTTTTGGACAAATTTTGTCCAATTTTCACCAAATTTGGACCGCTGGACCTTTCTTCAAGGCCCCTGTCAGAATCCCAGAGCTGGGGGCCCCAAACCCTCCCCGAGGCTACTTCCTTTTCTGAGCGTGCTAGCGTCACCGCGGCAACGGCGGGCGGCCTACTCGGCACGTCCCCCTGATGACCCCTGTCCAGTCTGACCCCAATGGGACCCAGAACAAAAAAGTTATGGCCTTAATTTGTATGTAGGTCAGAGGTCAAATCAATTAAGCATTGGAAAAAGCTGTGAATCTTGCTTTGGGGGCATTTTTGAAGATATTTGACCCCTCATATTTCGGACCCTGAGGGTCCAATACAATCCCAGATCGCCAGGGGACGTTGTGTGGGACTCGGGACACCAGACGGACCGCGATTTGCACCTTTGTGGACACACTTTAATATCTCGGTCCCGGGTGGTCCGGGGGGTCCGGCGTTTGGTAGGCAGCATCGGGGGGGGGTGCCCTAAACACGAATCAAAAGTCAAACTGGACCCCGGACAACTTTTGGGCAAAAGTTGCTCAGATCGAGCTGCCGTCGCTAGATGGCGCTCTCGGGGGTCCGCGGGAAGCACCCTGCGAAGGGCAGCCTGATCGGAGCTTTTTTGGACTAAATTCCAGTTGGTGTACAGAAATTCCAGTTCGTGGACACGGGGCCCTCCCACGTCCAACACAGAGTGTCCAGGGCTAAAATTCCAGTTCGTGTACAGAAATTCCAGTTCGTGGACACGGGGCCCTCTCGCATCCAACACAGAGTGTCCTGGGCTAAAATTCCAGTTCGTGGACAGAAATTCCAGTTCATGGACAGCCGGACCCCCACCGCACCCATTGGGACCCTTCCCGGTGGTCCGGGCCTAAAATTCCAGTTCGTGGACAGAAATTCCAGTTCGTAGACAGCCGGACCCCCGCGGCACCCATTGGGACCCTTCCCGGTGGTCCGGGCCTAAAATTCCAGTTCGTGTACAGAAATTCCAGTTCGTGGACACTGGGACCCCTCCCGCACCTATCTGGGACCCCCCCCCCTCATCTAAATGACAGTTGGTGTACAAAAATTCCACTTTGGGTACAATCCCCTTATCAAGAGTCATTGACCGTGGACACATATCCAGGTTCGTGTCCGAAATTCATTGCACGTGGACGCAGTTCCAGTTCGTGTCCCAGATGGAGCATGGGCGCCCTCTACTGGCTCCGTCCACGTCTATAACCTGTCCAGGGACACGTCACGAAAAGTCGAGTTCGTGGACATGACGAAGGATTCGTCTTCGTTTTGTGGACGAAAGTGTACACGTCCTGGAAAAGCCCATTCATTTTGGAAGGGAAAGTGCCTCAATTCCCTTACCCCCCTAAAAATCAACAGCTTGAGTCTTTTCTTTCAGCTTGCCTTGCAAATCATTCAGTTGCATCTGAGTCAGTTTCCTTTGAATCTGGAGGTCCTGTTCAGAAGTCTTGCTTAAATCTTTTCTGTATCGCATTACTGCATGAATCACATGATCACGGAACAGCTGTGAGGACATGGACGCCAGGCCAACAACGTCCTCCAAACGCCTGGTGACGTCCTTTGGCATCGATGTGATCACTGCATTTCTGAAAAGAGTGAGCAAAACAGGATCATTTTCAACATCTTTTTCAGTCTCCATCTTCTTCAGGCGCCATCTTTTCAACTGTAAATCGATGTATGCTGCTGGATTCTGGTCGTCTTTCAGAGGTTCCCCTTTTAAAGCATCAACATCAATTTTATTAGGGTACTTGGTACGTATTCCTTTCCAAATCACCCCTTTATAGGCAGCCAATTCTGTTCCATCTGCCCTTTCACTCAAAATCCAGTCCAGTTCATTGTCTTTGAAAAACTGCTGCATCTTAGACAAACCCAAAACCTGTGTGAGGACAGCCTTGATGTCGTCTAGTGAGAGCAGTGATCCGGCCGTGTTTGATTCAAAAGCTTTAACCCATTTGCCCCCTCCTGCGGTGATCTGTGGGAGCTCGGAGACCAAACCTGTCAAGTCCCGAGCCGGCCAAGGGTGGTAATCAGCCCTCGTTCCTCTAATCAGGATTGGGAATTCTCCACCTGTGAATCTATCAGGAGGTCTAATATTTGGCCTATATCTTAAGTCATACTCATCCCTGGGGTCCCCTGTGGACGTGCCGGGCTTCTGCAGGCATGGAAATCCCACCCCCCGAGGTCGCCCCCTCCACCTCCTCATTTAAGTCAACTATTTCCTGCTCCATCTCAACTATCTGGCTCCGTCCCAACTCACTATGTAAATCTTGTTGACGGGGCCCTAGGTTTAGCCAGAAGCTGTCCTCAGCTTTGCCCTTTCGAACCAATTCGGTTTGATCTTGATAACAATTAATAATTCCAGACTGACGTCGCTGCGTGCTACAGTGTTTTGGGATAGTCATGTGAGGAGGAGTTTCCTGCCTTTGGGGAGAATGGGCAGAGGCCGGACGCCGTCCGACCTGGGCCTGGGCTTCTCCAGTTCTCGGTGGTAAGGACAAACTCCTCTGTTTGGAGTTGGGTGGGTCTGGAACAAGTGGTGCTTCCTCAGCGAGCCCTGAAGCAACAGATGACCTGTCATGAATATTACTTACGTTTCCCGTCATGCCAGGATTAGTTGGTACCCCTGGAAGGGCTCCCATCAGCCCTTGCTGGTCATCAAGATTAAAATTTCCATCTATCTTTATAGTTCCTGCCAAGGTGGGAAAAAGTTCAGCATTAGTACAGTTTTCAGTTTCCCCTGGATTATCTATAAGTGACACCATGGTTTTGACATTTCTTTTAATTGGCTTGCTATTTTTAAATAAATTTAAAATTTCCAATTCAAGCTCCCGCTTCTTTTGCTGTTTTTTAGAAGTATCTCCCGCTTTATAATCCTGAATGCGGTGTTGCATTAATTCACAAATCTGTGGGTCAAAGCTGCCTGTTGCAGGCCACGAGACTTTCAAATTTTTTGTTCTTTTACACCATTTCTGAGACATGTGCTGAATTTGTTTTATCCTGTGAGGATATCGAACAGAAACTATGGCTTCCGGTGTCATCATTTTCTTGATAAAATAAGAAAATCATGCAACTCAAACGAAATCCACTTGGGTGCGCCGCAGCTCCGTTCTCCGTGCTTTCTGTCTCGGTGTCCAACCGATGGGTGGAACGACAGAGTCCTGTTCTGTTGGAAGGGAACGAAGAGGTCAGCTATTTTTAACATTTTATTTTAACAGACGTAAGATTTGAACAGGCCACATCTCGTTTGCAGCTGCACAGCAGAAATTAGTGTGTGGGTGTGGGTGTGTGTGTTATCTTTGTGGGTTGGGGGAGCGAGTCAATGCACCCCAATTCAGGATTATAGCTCTTTTTTACAACCATGCAACATCACTGCAATACAGAGGCCTCCGTAGGTACATGCATACATGCATAAGTTCAGAACTTTTTCTTTTACTTATTTATTTATTTTTCCAACAGTTACTCACAGCGCTGCTTCAATCTCCAGTTTCACTCAGTCACGCATTCCTTTCCACATTTAACCACTCTTACACACACACAAGCTCACCAGCTCACCCCCTCCCTCGGCTCTCTCCGTTTAGTGAGGAGGGAAAAAAACCAGGCAGAAGACAGTTTTTAAAGCTTTTCCCTTTTTTTTTTTTTTTTTTTTTTCTTTACGTACGTTATTTAATGTTGCAACAAAGTTCTTTCACAGCTGTGCTGCGCTAAGCCCCTTTTACGCAGATTTCCCGGGTTTACAGAGCTAAAATCCTTTACTACTGGCACTGTTTAATTTGGGATCAGATTTTTGATCGATCTTTGCACCCTTCTGTCTTACAATCCTAGTCGTAAGCTACTCAAACCACTTAACTGACCCCCTGCCCAAGACCAGCACTTGCTCGCAATCCGGCGGGCCCTGTATTTAACTCTTTACTAAATTTGAAACTCGAAACAGATCAATCGGTTCCTCACATCTCACTTTCACTACAGTACTTTTGGTGCCAAATGACTTTTCGCTGCTATACTGACCCTCCTTTCAAAAATTCCCGGGAGACCGCGTCCAGTACACGCCGAGCTTTTGACAGGGCCCTCAATACCGCCTTATCCTGACCTTCCTCCCGGCTGTCCCGATAAGGCCCTTGAAGTTCACAAAACTACACAATATCTCCTTATCTGACCTTCCTCCCGGCTATCCCGGTAAGGCCCTTGAATTCACAAAACTACACAATATCTTCTTATCTGACCTTCCTCCCGGCTATCCCGGTAAGGCCCTTGAATTCACAAAACTACACAATATCTCCTTATCTGACCTTCCTCCCGGCTATCCCGGTAAGGCCCTTGAATTCACAAAACTACACAATATCTCCTTATCTGACCTTCCTCCCGGCTATCCCGGTAAGGCCCTTGAATTCACAAAACTACTTTATTTTGTGTGCACACAAATTTTTCTGTCAGCAGAGTCACAGCAGCTGTATAATTAAGTTCAACTTGAAGCCAGGACAGCAGAATCACCCCAGAATCACCTCACTCAGAAAGAAAAAAGGGGCTTACCTTCTTAAGCGGTGAGTCAAGGTGGTCCACACATCCGGCTCCAGTGGTTGTATGGCTGGCTCGCCAAATGTGGTAGATAAATTCCTTATCAATAATGCTGCTGATATTAAGAGTCTGCAGAAGGAGGTCTTAATGATCTTTCTTTATTCGGCCGAACAGCGGGACACCCCTTCAGGATCAAAGACCACGTACATCCACTTCCCCAAGCTTATATAGTCTCACTGACTCTATTTCTGTACACACACAGCCTTTTAGGGCTGACTGCTGACTGGTTAATAATAATAATAATACATTTTATTTGTTGGTGCCTTTCTGGACACTCAAGGTCACCTTACAGTATAAAACACAAAAACAAATCAATAAATACATTAATAAATTAACGGATACATAAAACAATAATAAAAGCAGTGTGAAATATTACAGTGAGGATGCCAGTTTAAACAGATGTGTTTTGAGTTTGGATTTGAACAGCTGTATTGAATCAGAGTTACGGAGGTCTGGGGGGAGGGAGTTCCAGAGATGAGGAGCAGAGCAGCTGAAAGCTCTGCTCCCCATGGTAACAAGGCGGGCTGGGGGGACGGTGAGGTGGATGGAGGAGGAGGATCTGAGGGAACGGACTGGTATGGAGACATGGAGGAGATCAGAAAGGTAGGGAGGAGCGAGGTGATGGATGGCCCTGTAAGTGAACAGCAGGATTTTGTAGTGGATACGGTAGGTAACGGGGAGCCAGTGGAGCTGCTGCAGAACAGGGGTAATGTGATGGGTGGAGGCGGTTCTTGTGATGACCCGGGCTGCTGCATTCTGAACCAGTTGAAGTCTATGAAGAGTTTTTTGGGGAAGACCGAACAGAAGGGAGTTACAGTAGTCGAGACGGGAGGTGACAAGACTGTGAACGAGTATGGCGGCGGTGTGAGGGGTGAGGGAGGGGCGGAGGCGGTTGATATTACGAAGGTGAAAATATGCTGAACGGGTTATGTTATTGATATGTGATGTGAAAGACAGAGTGCTGTCGAGGATGACACCCAGACTCTTTACCTGAGGGGAGGGGGAAATGGAAGAATCGTCAATGGGAATGGAGAAACTGTCAGATTTGGAGAGAGTGGATTTGGTGCCTACTAGTAAAATTTCTGTTTTGCTGCTGTTTAGTTTAAGAAAGTTTGAGGTGAACCAGGTGGTTGACATCATTTTGATATCATGTTATAATGTCATAGTGTCAGTATAATGTCAGTCTATTAATATCCTGCTTACAGCCTTCCCAGAGACAGCTGTAGTTTTCCAACACACTATACATTGATACTTCTACAGGACCAGGGTTGTATGGACCAGGGTGGTATGGACCAGACTTGTATGGTCCATTGTTGTATGGACCAGGCACCTGGGGTCTCATTTATAAAACTGTGCGTAGGATTCTTACTAAAAGTGTACTTACGCCCAAAACCGGAAGTTGGCGTACGCCATAAAATATTCTGATTTATAAAACCGTGCGTACGCACAGGTGCAAGCAATTTCCCCTTTATAAATCACACTCGTCCTTGAAGTTTGCGCAGGTGAATTTGGCTCATGTTCCGCCCACTACACATCCACTTTCCACCATAAATGGTCAATGCAAAGTACCTCAGCGTGTATTAAAATGAGCCAGCTGATCCATGTTGTGATCCATGAACAATGGCAACCGCAGGGAAGCGAACCAAAAAACGCAACTTCACAGAGGCAGAAATCGATGCATTAGTGAGTGAGGTGGAGAGTCGAAAAATTATTTTGTTTGGTAGCCACAGTAGTGGCGTGACAAATAAGAGTAAGTGTCGTGAGTGGCAACACATAGTTACCTCAGTTAACTCTGTGAGCGGGACAGAGCGGACCATGGCGAGATCAAAAAGAAACCATCAATGAACTGAAGGAAATCAGAACAACGCTGCATAATTTGTGTGACATTATGTTCGACATTTCAAACACATTAAAAGAGCTTGTGAAAAAGTGAACCTTATTGTCTGCTTAATCGCTGCATGACCTCCTCACGGAGCCGTGCCCCGTGTTGGAACTCCCTGTGTCTGGGAGGGGGCTGTGGGTGAGGGTCGGCATTCCGAGGAGGGGGGAGGCCAGGAGGTAGTTGGATGCCGTGCCTCAGTGCCAGGTTGTGCAGCACGCCACACGCCCTCACGATCCTGCGCACCTTTTGGGGATGGTACAATAATCTACCCCCTGACGCATCCAGACACCGCCACCGGCATTTTAAAAGGCCGATGGCGCGCTCTACAGTTGAGCGCGCACGGGAGTGAGCGGTATTGAACAGGATCTCCTCTGCGCTCTGGGGGTTTGGGAAGGGGGTCAGGAGCCAGCGCCGGAGGGGGTAGCCACTGTCCCCTGCATTTCAATGAAACAGTGCATCAGTGGTCTGCATCTGGCTAAGCTGGTTGTCAATATAAAGTTATTGTCTTACCAAGAAGCCAGCCATCACGTACAGCGCCTGCCTGCAGTCTCTTCTCTACACTGCTTTGCGCTAGGATGTAAGAGTCATGTGTAGAGCCAGGCCATCGTGCAACTACATTTGTCAACATCATGTTGGATTGACATATGACTTGAACACTGATAGTATGCACATGCTTCCTATTGACATACATGAATTCATCGACATATGGGGCCCTTATAGCAATATGAGTGCAGTCAATTGCGCCGATTACATTAGGAAAACCGGACATTGCTGCAAATTGCCTTTTAATGTCGGCCTGTTCTCCTGCAATATAGGGAAACTGGATGTGGAAGAGTGTAGCAGGACGCATAGACAGCGGAGACGGGTTATGAACTCTTGCCGGGTTGAAGTCATGCACGCTGACCAGTGAGCCGAAATCACATCTGCGGTCATACAGCCAGAGCGCAAAATTAATTGGAGACATGGTGACAGGACCCCACGCTGCCACAAGAGGACTCTGGATGCAGTGTGTTGTTAATTCCCCACCTCTCCATCTGTGTCGCCAATTCCCCCAGCCTCCAAAACCAGCGTACGCATGGGTCAGAGCTGCCGTGAAAGACCGCACATTTTCACGTCAAGTTTGTTTTTTATAAATCACAACCTTTGCGTGAAAAGAGGCGTACGCCAGTTTCAGGCCCCATTTTGTGCGTACGCAACGGTTATAAATGAGACCCCTGGTCTTTAATGGGTTGATGTCTCAACTGTGTTTGGTGGACATAGGACTGGTTTTACTGGGCTGGGAGCGGAGTTTTTGGACGTTCTGTGGACACCACATGTGTACGGCCCTGAGGTTACACCAGCCTCTCCACAGCTGCAGACGAAGCGGGCCAGAAAAAGATCAGACTGAAGTTCTCCATAAAAATCTCCCACTAGAAGCCACCCTACCAGGATGGAACCAGCAGCAGCATCACTTTCCCTGCTGCAGCTTCCCTCATCCGCTGGCAGATGTCCAGGTTCCCTCATCCCAGTGAAGACGAAGAGGTCTGGAATGTCCATCGTAGGTGCTCCTCACCTGTTAGAGCCAACGTGGAAACATCCAGGAAACCACTTCTATGCTTTTTAAACTTTTCTTTCTACCTTCTTGTGTGAAATAAATACAAAGCAGCAGGAAATCTGCTCCTCCCACACCTGTTCCTTCCTCTGTAAGAAGCTTCTTTCCTCCTCTCCTGTGTTACTGCACCTGTCTGAACTGGTCCTCTGGATAAAAGACACCTGTCCACAACGTCCAACAGCCAGACTCCAGCAGAGACCTGTCCAAGGATGTTCTGCATTCTGGAAATATTCTTTAAATTAAAAGCAGACAGCTGAACAGATTCAGATCAAATGTTTTTATTCTGTCAGACGGATTAAATGATCACGTTTACATCCGTGAGATAAAGAGAAAACATCAGGTTACATTATAAACTACTAACACATGAAAACCATCAGATTAAAGCCCACAACCAGTTTAAAGAGATTAAAACCAAAAAGAAAACTTCATTCCACGTTTCACATGGAAAGCCAAACATCTGGAGACGGATGGAAACAAAGAAATGGAGAATTACCAGAAAAAGTCCATTTTATGACGTAAAAATCAATAATTCATCAAGAAAACGTCCGAAAGTCCAAACAGAGACAAACGGAGTGAAACACTGGGAGGATTTTCATTTCCAGCATCATGAAGTGGAACTAACTGCAGCTGACATGAAGTCAACACAACATCCTGATATTCAGTGTGAAGCTTTGACTGGAAACAACATGTGGATCCTGGAAGAAGCACAGCTTCCATCTTTAAAGGACTGGAAGAGGAAGAAGTTTCCAAGGAACCATTTAGAAGAGTTTCACACACAAACTGATTGAATCCATGAATCTGAAAAGATGTTTCTGAGTGAAAGAGACAGACATGTACAGACTGAAGTATCTGTTCACCAGTCAGAGTTTCTCTGCTACCATCACACTCTTTACACTCAACACACACACACCCAGGTACCAGGCCTGGAATCAGAGTACCAGAACCCAAATCCAGCATAGAGAGGATGAGTGAATGTGGTGATGAAGGTGTGGAGGTGGATCAGTGAGTCAGAGGAGACTCTGTAGAAGGACAGAGAGCCAGCAGGACAGTCCACATACACTGCTACTCTGTTAGAGACAGAGGAGGAGGAGGAGGAGGAGGAGGAGGAGGAGGAGGAGGAGGAGGAGGAGATGGGTGTTTCTCTGTTATTGTGCCAGACAGAGTAACCTTTATCATCAGAGCATCTCAGACTCCAGGACTGATCATTCCTTCCAAACCAACAGTCTCTGCTGTCTCCTCTCCTTCTGATTTCTCTGTAACTCACTGATATTAAAACGTCTCCTCTCCACTCGACCTCCCAGTAGCAGCGACCAGTCAGAACATTTTCACACAGCAGCTGAGGACAGTTAAATCTATCTTGATGTCGAGGATATGACTGAAGCTCCTTCACAGATGTCACCTTCCTGTTGTTGTCAGACAGTTTGAGTTTTCTGTTCACTGTGTCCATGTGGATGGTGAGTGGACAGGAATCTGATGGAGAGAACAAACACAATCCAGCTGCAGTTATTGATCTATTGACACTTTGATGCTAACTGATGAATGAGTGATGGGACAGTGTGAAGATGGTTGAATATGATGAATCCAATGAAAAACACACTTACACTTCCTCACACCTCCTGGTCTCAACCATGGTTCTCCAGCAGGCTCCACCCTGAAAGGAGGAGGGGGTCAGAGCATGCTAACATGGACATTACATGGCTCTCATACACACTTTGTTCTACACTGAGAAAGGAACAGTCCAACATCTGGACACGTCCACCTGAGGACCAATATTCCTGACCTCCAACCACATCCTCTTTTATCAAACTACTGGATCTGCCACCGGGGAAGGAACGTTCCAGAAGAACCTTCAGAGCAGCAGAGAGCTTCTCTTCTCAGAAACAGGAGCTCTGCTTCAGACCAACGTGGTGGAATGAGAATTTAAAACCAGGATACAGATCTGGTTTCACACATGAGAGACTAAATGAAGCACATGAAGGATCCAGGTTTGGTCCTGCAGGAGCCATCAGGTTCTAGATTTAAAAGATGGTCCTCAGAGGGCCTTCAAAGGATTTCCACCAGTCTGGACCACAAGAGTCTTCCTACAGGTCCCCTCAGTCCTCTGGAAGGCCTGAAACCAGATTCTAATGTGGACTCTACCATCATCAGTCCATCCGGTGGCCGGAAGGAGAACCTGCTGAAGTCCTGTCACAAACCAGGCGTCCAGCAGTGGACCTAAGTTATGTGTGAAAACAAAGTGAAGTGTGATAACTAAGTTAAGTATAATAACTAAGTTGTGTGTAATAATTAATTTAACTGTGATACCTAAGTTGTGTGTGATAACCTAGTTATTACACTTAATTTAGTTAAGTGTAATAACTAAGTTAAGTGTGATAACTAAGTTAAGTGTGATAATTAAGTTAATTGTAATAACTAGGTTAAGTGTAATAACTAAGTTAAGTCTGATAATTAAGTTAAGTGTGATAATTATGTTAAGTGTAATTACTAGGTTAAGTGTAATAACTAAGTTAAGTGTAATAACTAAGTTAAGAGTATTAACTAAGTTAAGTGTAATAACTAAGTTGCGTGTAATAACTAAGTTAAGTGTAAGAAATAAGTTAAGGGTATTAAGTTAAGTGTAAAAACTAGGTGAAGTGTAATAACTAAGTTGTGTGTAATAACTAATTTAAGTGTAATAACTAAGTTAAGTGTTATAACTACGTTAAGTCTAATAACTAATTTAAGTGTGATCACTAAGTTGTGTGTAATAACTAAGTTAAGTGTAATAATTATGTTAAATGTAATAACTAAGTTAAGTGTAATAACCAAGTTAAGTGTGATAAATACGTTAAGTATAATAACTAAGTTGTGTGTAATAATTAAGTTAAGTGTGATAACTAAGTTGTGTGTGATAACTTAGTTATTACACTTAAATTAGTTATGCTTAATTTAGTTAAGTGTAATAACTAAGTTGTGTGTAATAACCAAGTTAAGTGTAATAACTAAGTTAAGTGTGATAACTAAGTTGTGTGTAATAACTAAATTATATGCGATAACTAAGTTAAGTATAATAACTAAGATGGTATAATAATCAGGTTAAGTGTAATAATCAAGTTAAGTGTTATAACTAAGTTAAGTATAATAACTAAGTTGTGTGTAATAATTAATTTAACTGTGATACCTAAGTTGTGTGTGATAACGTAGTTATTACACTAAATTTAGTTAAGTGTAATAACTAAGTTAAGTGTATTAACTAAGTTAAGTGTAATAACTAAGTTGCGTGTAATAACTAAGTTAAGTGTGATAACTATGTTAAGTGTTATAGTTAAGTTAAGTGTGATAACTAAGTTAAATGTGATAATTAAGTTAATTGTAATAACTAGGTTAAGTGTAATAACTAAGTTAAGTGTGATAATTAAGTTAAGTGTGATAACTAAGTTAAGTGTGATAATTAAGTTAAGTGTATTAACTAAGTTAAGTGTAATAACTAATTTAAGTGTAATAACTAAGTTAAGTGTTATAACTACATTAAGTGCAATAACTAATTTAAGTGTAATCACTAAGTTGTGTGTAATAACTAATTTTTGTCTAATAACCAAGTTAAGTGTGATAAATAAGTTAAGTATAATAACTAAGTTGTCTGTAATATCTAAGTTAAGTGTGATAACTAAGTTGTGTGTAATAACTAAGTTAAGTGTAATAATTAGGTTAAATGTAATAACTAAGTTAAGTGTAATAACCAAGTTAAGTGTGATAAATAAGTTAAGTATAATAACTAAGTTGTGTGTAATAATTACGTTAAGTGTGATAACCTAGTTATTACACTTAATTTAGATAAGTGTAATAACTAAGTTAAGTGTATTAACTAAGTTAAGTGTAAAAACTAGGTTAAGTGTAATAACCAAGTTGCATGTAATAACTAAGTTAAGTGTGATAATTAAATAAAGTGGAAAAACTTGGTTAAGTGTAATAACTAAGTTAAGTGTGATAATTAACTTAAGTGTAATAACTAGGTTAAGTGTAATAACTAAGTTAAGTGTTATAACTACATTAAGTGTAATAACTAATTTAAGTGTAATCACTAAGTTGTGTGTAATAACTAAGTTGTGTGTAATAACTAAGTTAAGTGTGATAACTATGTTAAGTGTAATAGTTAAGTTAAGTGTAATAACTAATTTAAGTGTAATAACTAAGTTAAGAGTATTAACTAAGTTAAGTGTAAAAACTTGGTTAAGTGTAATAACTAAGTTGCGTGTAATAACTAAGTTAAGTGTAATAAATAAGTTAAGGGTATTAATTAAGTTAAGTGTAAAAACTAGGTTAAGTGTAATAACTAAGTTGCGTGTAATAACTAATTTAAGTGTAATAACTAATTTAAGTGTAATAACTAAGTTAAGTGTTATAACTACATTAAGTGTAATAACTAATTTACGTGTAATCACTAAGTTGTGTGTAATAACTAAGTTGTGTGTAATAACTAAGTTAAGAGTATTAACTAAGTTAAGTGTAAAAACTTGGTTAAGTGTAATAACTAAGTTGCGTGTAATAACTAAGTTAAGTGTAATAAATAAGTTAAGGGTATTAATTAAGTTAAGTGTAAAAACTAGGTTAAGTGTAATAACTAAGTTGCGTGTAATAACTAATTTAAGTGTAATAACTAAGTTGTGTGTAATAACTAAGTTAAGTGTGATAACTATGTTAAGTGTAATAACTAAGTTAAGTGTAATAACTGAGTTAAGTGTAATAACTAAGTTAAGTGTAATAATTATGTTAAATGTAATAACTAAGTTAAGTGTAATAACCAATTTTTGTCTAATAACCAAGTTAAGTGTCATAAATAAGTTAAGTATTGTAGAAAAGGCCCCAAAGTCCTCAGTTCAGTTAGTTGTTTTCAGCTGATATTCCAGTGTATTGCAAGAGGTGGGCCAGTTCACCAGTTAGTTATATTGCGGGTGACGTCAGAGTTTGGCAGAGTTTGTTTCATGTGTAACCGTCGTGGTGGACTGCGGTCGCCTGTATGGGCAGCGTGTGCGTGAATGACCAGTGAGTATGGCTGGCACACAACCTTTGCTGTGTTTGGAATGACATACGGCGGGGTATTTTCTGTTATTGATGGCAAGTAAAGTTCAGAGCTTGGACACGTTGATTACTTTGTGCCTGCGGCTAATTAGCCACTTAGCCTTCCCGTGCCCACGCCTCGGATTTAAATGTGTTCTGGTTATAAGTTACGTATGTTTATGCATAGTCCGGGTTCAGTACAGTAGTGCGAGTGTTACGGCTGCAGCAAAATGCGCTGTAACTAGCGCAAAGTAGTGTTTTATCGCCTAACGGGCGAAGCTAATGTTAACGTGTTACTGGAAGTAGCAAATGGAGACCTTCATAATAAGAGCGCTTTGCTAGTTCCGTTACCGGAAGTGCTCTTGCTACTATTGATGGTAGCTTGACCAGACTGAAAACTCAGTGTATTGAATGTGTAGTGGGGGATTTAGTGTTTGTTTATTATATTGATCAAAGGGACATGTGTTTTCAAGCTATTTACATTGTGTTTATTTTCTGGTTATATTATTTACCCTGACCTAAGTTATGTTTGTATTGTTCATTATAGAAAACCACACATCCACACACAACTGAGCAATAAAGCGGAGAAGGATACTAAATCGGACTCAGTCTTTATTATCCCATACTCTGAGCAGCCTTAAGAAGTGCTCTGGCCAGCACCCCTGTGTGAACTCGGTGATCAAACCCTGAGTCAGCACCTCCCAGCCAGTCCATTGCTTTCTCTACAACAAGTATAATAACTAAGTTGTGTATAATAATTAAGTTAAGTGTGATAACTAAGTTGTGTGTAATAACTAAGTTAAGTGTGATAACTAAGTTGTGTGTAATAACTAAGTTAAGTGTAATAACTAAGTTAAGTGTAATAATTTTGTTAAATGTAATAACTAAGTTAAGTGTAATAACCAATTAAGAGTGATAAATAAGTTAAGTATAATAACTAAGTTGTGTGTAATAATTAAGTTAAGTGTGATAACTAAGTTGTGTGTGATAAATAAATTAAATATAACTAATTTAATTGTAATAACTTAGTAAAGTGTAATAACTAAGTTGTGTGTAATAACCAAGTTAAGTGTAATAACTAAGTTAAGTGTGATAACTAAGTTGTGTGTAATAACTAAGTTAAGTGTGATAACTAAGTTATGTGTAATAACTAAGTTAAGTGTGATAACTAAGTTGTGTGTAATAACTAAGTTAAGTGTAATAACTAAGTTAAGTGTAATAATTAGGTTAAATGTAATAACTAAGTTAAGTGTAATAACCAAGTTAAGTGTGATAAATAAGTTAAGTATAATAACTAAGTTGTGTGTAATAATTAAGTTAAGTGTGATAACCTAGTTATTGCACTTAATTTAGATAAGTGTAATAACTAAGTTAAGTGTATTAACTAAATTAAGAGTAAAAACTAGGTTAAGTGTAATAACCAAGTTGCGTGTAATAACTAAGTTAAGTGTGATAACTAAGTTAAGTGTGATAATTAAGTAAAGTGGAATAACTTGGTTAAGTGTAATAACTAAGTTAAGTGTGATAATTAAGGCAAGTGTAATAACTAAGTTAAGTGTGATAACTAAGTTAAGTATAATGTCTAGGTTAAGTCACAACTCAACAGAACCAAAGAATGTTTCACCGTTTCCACCAACCCTTGAGCAGCTTCTCGGACGTGACCGGCCTGATTTAGTGTAGCCCGGCCAGCATTTTGCAGCCTTTGCTTGGGCAGTAAGTCTCTCCTCCACCCACCCGGCTGGCTTTCAGTCTGACGTGGCAGTCTCGTCAGCAGTCAGTCAGCTGGATGTTTTATGGCCATTTGGTGGGTGTAGGCGTTTTGTTCGAACCGAGCCGCTGAAGCTCCTCGACGTTCCTCAGCGCAGCCATGCTCAGGTGGTGTTGAGCTGAGTAGACGCCGCTCATCTCCTACGGCTGCACCAACATGGCCGACACGTCTCCAGGCGAAGCTCCTCACTGCCGATCATCCCACCGACATGTCTCCGGCACGCAGACGATGGCGAGATAGGAATGGCGTTCCCGTCCGTACTGAAACTGGTGTGGAAGGTTTGATGGGAACGTTCCTGACCTGAATCAGGACGGGGATGTGGCGTGGCTGTTCCCATGGCCTTCCAGTACGTCCCCAGTCCTCCTGAAACCTCAGCTTGTTCCACCTGCTCTGGACTCAACCTGCAGTGGAACAGAGCTGAACGTGGAACCATCTTCTTGCCTTGTGCTCAAAATGGAACAAAGTTTTCTACATTTCCACCAAGTACAAATTCTCTCATTTATCAAGTAATAGTTGCTCGTTTCCTTGCTGAGCGGCAGTGATGTGAGTTAAAGCTTTAAAATCCGTCCTAACCAGCGTTTCTATGAGCGTGTTGTACGGAGTCCAGGTCAGCGGCTGGAACAACAGCGTTTTCTTTTAGAACCCTTTCATCACACGTTCTCCACTCGCTCTGCGCCTCCTCCTCCTTATCGCTCCTCCTCCCGGTCGCTCCTCCTCCTATGAACAGGTCCGGTAGTCCAGATCAGAGCAGGACCTTCTCTACCAGCTGGTGGACAGGTGACTGGTTTTGCTGTATGTACAGGGGCGTGACTAGAACAGTTCTGATGAGGGGGCCAGGCAGCGGCTCTAAGGTCTAGATTTGACTAAATGATAACCTGCTTATTAAACCTGAAGGGGTCCTGAGATGTGAAAAGTGGAAAAACAGTGTCCATTTGTCGGTGCTGAGGAATAAACCACGTCCCCCTGACTTTTAAAAAGCTTGTTACACCCCTGTGTGCAGGAGCAGCTCATACCAACACTGCCTGGTTCAACACATCCTTACATACAAACATCACCACAAACCAGCACGAGTCACAGACGAAACCACCCAAGACTTCATTTCACTTTACTGAGATCGACGTGTTGAACTCCCTTTTTATGTTACCATGGTAACGTGTTCCAAGCGCTGCACCAGGTCGAATCTTTTCCTGGAACAGTTGTTCCAGATGATTGGATCTCCTGAACGTTCCCTTTCTGCCATCTCTACCGAACATAAACCGAACGGCACGCTGCGTCATGACAGCGTGTTCCCGGCCTAACACACACCCTTACACACATCATTTCCTGTCTTATAAAGCGTCAGACTAATGGGCTCCTACACTTACAGTTACCAGTTACTAAGTACCGGCGCTAGTAACGAGCTACAGGGTGATAAAAGTAACTAGTTACTGGGAAAAGTAACTTCTTTACTTTTTAAAACCGTGGTAACAGAATTCCACATCCGTCTGCAGGTTCATGTCTTCCTGGTAAAACCCAACAGAAACCTGGAGGAACAAACTACCAGCCGGAGAATCCTGGACCTGATCTCAGGCTGCTGGAGGTCCGACTGGAGCAGAACTTCTCTGCCTGGAGCAGATCTGGTCGGTCACCCGGTTTAAACGGGGTAAAAACTCCACCCACCCGGCTCGCCGCCAGCTCACCCGGGCGGTAAATGGAGCGGACCCAGTGTTGATGTTCCAGAGCATCTGTCGGTGGGAACAGATGTCTTCAACACGGGACCTGAACAGGACCAAGCCCAGACCACACATCGGCCATGACGAGCTCCGTGTGGTTTCCTGGAATCGAACCAACAGATGCGAGGCTGTGTGGAGCAGATACCGCCTCCGTCCCACCGCTTCGTAGCACCTTACAGTGATTTCTAGAACCAGAGTTGTGCTCGTCTCCATCAGCTGCTGCTGGTCCTGCACATGTTCTGCTTGGAGACCCCGTCCAGAATCACCTGATGGCTCATGTACAGGGGCGCTGCCACAGATCTGGGGCCCACCAAAAGAAACTGAAGTGCCCCCCCTGAAAATTCTGATACTGTAATACATAAATTAGCAGTTTTCATGATATTGTGACCATCATACCTATTAGTGAAAAGAAAAACATGGCAGGCTACTTGGTAGGAAAAGCACTAAAAAACAATGACGTTCATTTAAATTTAGTTATTTGCTGCAGAAACTTTATATTTAAAAACCATCTCTCTCTTTTTTTAAATACTTAAACAATTAATCATCTCAAGATCAATTAACTACAAAAACCTCCTCCCTGAAAATTAAATGAGTTTATAATCTGTGGAGAAACAAACCAAATCTCAGCTAAAACAGCAAAAACAAAATGGCCGCTCGTTTGTAATGATCCATTGTATTGTGGGCGTTACCACGGATCTGTCATGGTGGCTCTGCTGGGCTTCCAGGCCATCGATAGGCTCATTGGCTCCACCTGCAGGTCCCTGATGGCTCCCTTGTCTCACCGGTGCTCTGCTCTACTTAAACCCTCTCCAGTCTTTGCTTCCCTGCCAGACGGTCAGCTGCTCTTTCCTTGTGGAGATCCAGCCTTGCTTGGTGTTCCTGATTTCCTGTCTCCAGTTACTCCACGGATTCCTCTTGCCTGACCCTCATCGGATTATCTCGGCCCAAGTCTACCTGGATAGCGACCCCTGTTTTGGACCAAGCCCGGATCCTGGTCTGCCCCGGATAAGTAGTCTCTTTCCTGCGGCTCTGTGTGTGACCTCTGCCTGGTATATTCACCACGCTGTTTGGATTTAGGACTGATGCCCTTATATGTGGAGTTTTTACAGATTCCTGAACGCCACAGTCTTCCTGGATCCTCCCTCCTCGTCCTGTCAGACTCTTCCAGTTTCCCTGCTCGTCCACCTGTACAATACATCACTTTTTCCTCATCCTGCTCCTGCTGTGGTTGAATTACCGGGTCCTCTGAGAAAACCATTACAATTATCACTGAACAAGAGGCAACAAATAAAAATACAAATAAATAAAACCAGAAGCAAATGGTAAAATAAACGAGGCTCAGAAACAGAAACTAGGACCTCACATGGTTTTTATTGTTTTATCCGAACTGAACGTAAAACGGTTGGAAGCAAACCTCTGTGGAGATTTACAGCCAAACAACATCTGGAAGCATCTTTAAAATTAAATAAAAACATTTTAAAAGGTAGAACGTTGTTTAAGATATCAAGGAGAGGTAAAGGTGCATTATTGCTGAGTCATGCTCTTACTCAGCGTTTTTCACCAAGAGCCAACGTGGAGCTTTTTCCCTGGAAAACCACTTATCAAGTCCTGAAGTCCAGCTTTCTATTCTATCAGCTGTTCTATTATATAGTTTCTCCAGTGATGTAATGTCATGTGTAACAGCAGCACAATCTTTATTTCTGGTGGCCTCCACCTATTTGTTTTACTTAAAGGTGCTTTCAGTGGTTTCACCAACAATGTGAAGAGAAACTGATCTGACTACCAATCCTCCACGTCATCGTCTCCTCATGTAGCAACACATGAAGTCTGATTTATCTCCACATCTGTAGACTCACAGGTGAAGCTTTAGATTAGTGGGGAACGAATATGATGCTATATGGTTGTTGCTGGTTAATCTTCTAGAAAATGTAAATATTTCTCTGGTTGGATTGAAGCCGTCACCCAGTCTGCTGCTCTAGAAATGTTCCTACTGCAAAGAGGAGGATGAGTCCCGAACTACTGACCTGACCTACGTTACAGAGACAGCTGAGAACCGTTCACATCAGTCTAAAATAAATACAAACATTTTTATTTACTATTAATAATTCAGAACCATTTTTCTATTATATCATGTTTTTTCTCCACAATAATCAATTAATTCAACACTCAGCTGCTCACCTCCTTCCTCAGGGTCACCTGGACAGGTTCAGGTAGAGAGGGGAGGGGGGCATGTTCAAGTTTGGTGAGGGGCGTGTTCAGGTGGGGAGGGGGCGTGTTCAGGTGGGGGGCAGGGGGGCGTGTTTAGGTTGGAAGGGGGGTCTGGCAGCATCTGCTTCGGTTGCTCTCGTGTCTGTTCGAACATGTATGATGTTTTTAGCAGCTTGCTAATCGTTAGCCTGCGCTGATTATTTGACTAAAACAGTAAAATGAATGAAATCCAGAGTTTCTTCAGTCAGCCCAGCCACCCTGCACACTCTCTCTTCTCTCCACTGCCATCAGGCCGGTGCTTCCGCTGCCTGAGGACTAAGGCTGAGATTCTGAAGAAGAGTTTCTTCCCCCTGGCTGTCCGCTTGCTCAACTCTGAGCACTGAGCAAAACAAAAAGCCACTTCCCACTCCTATTTGCACATGTAAATATGTATGTAAATATACATAAATATGAAATGAATGAAATGAAAAATACTTTATTAATCCCAAAGGGAAATTCAATAATCCCAAAGGGAAATTCAATTTTCAATATTATTATTATATATTATTATATAATTATTATATTATTCAATATGCTGCTATTCTTTTTTATTCTATTTTATAAATATTTAGCTTATTCTTCTATTCTTAAAGGATGCAGGTACAGAATACACATTTCACTGTACAATTGTACTATGTATAACTGTGCATGTGACAAATAAACTTCTTTGACTTTGCCTTGACTAATATGGAGCAAAGTGAACCAGCTTATATGGACAAAGTTTAGAAGAGACAACAAGCTGATGTTCCACAACTTTCCATCAGACGAACTAACCGACCACCTCGTCTCTGGAAGAACTGGGTGGCATACTGTCCACCCCTCTGTTCTCTCTCCAGTCTCAGCTTTTTCTTTTTAAACTTCCTTCCTGCCGTCTTACCGTCCACTCGCTGTCTGTCGGTTGCTGCTGATGGAGCAGCTGATGGAGCAGGTGGACTGAACCATTTAAGAGAAATATAGAGGGGGTGGTGTTCATAAAGGTTTCCAAAACAAAGAAACTTAGTGATACCAAGTCATTATAACTGAATGTTTGTGTGACTGTAAGTTTGTCATTGAGTATTAAATCATTTTCTTAGTATTATAATTACATTGAGGAACCTTCTGGGCGTCTAGAATCCTTCACCTTTACCCCTTTCCCCCCCATTTTTCCCCTTTACGCCCCTTTCCCCCCCATTTTTCCCCTTTACGCCCCTTTTCGGCGCCCCGTTCATATAACCGTCATATCCAGCATGAAGCAGGACTGAGTGAAGGACAGAGAAAATGTCTGCAGATCTTCCTCCTCTATCAGACATTGTGTGGCTGCAGCAGCCTCTCCATACCTGAGTCTGTGTGGATGCTTCAGTGCAGCCATCAGCAGCTTCACTCCTGAGTCTCCTGGATGGTTGTATCTCAGGTCCAGCTCTCTCAGATGGGAGGGGTTGGAGGTCAGAGCTGAGGCCAGAGAAGCACAGCCTTCCTCTGTGATCAGACATCCTGACAGGCTGCAGAAAGAACACGTATGACAGAAGAGCTGTAACACTGAAGCTGCTGCACATGATGGACATTTCTACACATGCTCTAGTGTGTTGAAAGCTGCAGGATTGTAGACCTCCAGGACCCCCTGCTCTGCAGACACCGTTCTGATCCAAGTTCTCTTCAATAACAGCTGATATCTAGCCGACTTTCCATGTGAGGAAACTACTTTAACCTCTGAATATAAATACACACGATGAAACATGATGACAGCAGAGCTGTAATGAAACGGAGGCAGTCATGAGTAAAAGGAGGAAATGAAACGTGTTTTATTGCTGATCTGTCGCCGTGATCAGAAGAAAAGCTGCTGAAAGGAAGAAGAAGAGAAGGATCATCTTTTCTGAGCTGGACCTGCAGAGGGAAACAGACATGCTGGGTTGAAGCACCACTTCCCTCCAGGACAGAATCATACGGGTTTCTCATGGTGTGGGACGCTTTCAGTAGTTGTTTGTTTGTAGGAGTGTAACAGGTGTAACTGTGGAATGGCCCTTTAAGGGGGCTTCTGCTCGTCTACTAATGATGATGTCATCAAGATGCTTCTGGGAGAGAACGGATGGTCTTGCACACGCTTGGGCTGCAGACGGACATTTTTGGAGCTCTTCTCTTTTTCTCTTCTCCCTCGTTGTGACGGACGTGTTTTATGTTTGATGAGACAGTAGCCGTCCAGCCGGGCTTTAGATGGTTGACCAATGTCCTTTATTAAAGCAACACACACTGTGGAACCTCCAGTACCAGTGTAGCTGTGGGTTTGTCCACCTCCTGGTAACTTTCCTAGACCTACTGAGCTCATTTCTCTTTCCACACACAACCTGTTCATATACAAACCTTCTCTACAGATGGTCCACATGAAGGAGCATCTTGCCCCGCCCACATGGAGGCTATAAAAGGTCAGGTGGATGCCTGTAATACATATTCATCACATCATTTCCATGATGGCCCAGGAGGGAAAAAGAGGGAAGAAGCTGGAACCAACCATGCTGGAAAACTAGAGAAGGTATTATCTGGTGGGGACGGCGTGGTCATCACCAGGTCAGAAAGGAGGAAGGAGGACGGAGGAAGTCCTGCAGGTGCAGAGGGAACCATCACCGCTATTAACCAGGTGGACAAGGAGCTGCAGGAGATGAAGTCTGGAGGGAAACTGGGACGCCACTAAAAAGCTTTGTGGAGAAATAAAAACTTTTCTTTGTGTTTCCTAAGTGTTGCATCACTTCTAGACCTCCAGCCTCCAGTCTGGTCCCGCTCTGCTGGGAACTGAAGCTACTTTCCACCTGTTCTTTTACTGGCTGCTGCATGCTGGGACGACTTCTTCAGAAAGACGTCTGCAGACACCAGAACGTAGAGCGGTTCCGGTGCTTCCATTCGCCGCCTGAAGCCTCGTTTCCAACAACGGATACGGAGCAGATCCTACAGATGAAGCCTTAGTTACTGTGGACCCAGGCCGATGAGCCACATGTTGAGCCACACATGGACGTTTAGAGAATGAAAAGACTTTGATTGATGACAGCAGGTTTATTATGTATTTATATGTAAGCATGCAGTGGTGGAAGTGTATTAAAAGTGCCTCTTGGTTCATGTTGTAAACAGCTTTAATATCTAACGTGATGTAAAAGTCATGTGACTGAACAAACGTCTCACATCATCTCTTTGGGTTTATTCTGGACCGGTGGTGTTGCAGTTTCCCCTTTCTCCAGATTCTGTGTAACACCAGAGTCAGAGTAGCCGTGAAGGCGGGGACACCCTCCCGCCATGTTTGTTTTTATAAATCCCAGGAGGTGATATGATTGGCTATTATAACACGCTGGTATTTGTACCTACGCCAGCTTAGAAATGAGAACCTGATCTCTAAAACCAGCATCAGCCAGTCCCCCTCTAATAAAAACCCATTGTAAACTGTTTGATGAATCCTGACCTGAGAACTTCCAGTTTGCAGTCTGGACTCTTCAGTCCACCACAAAGCTTCTTCAGTCCTGAGTCCTGCAGGTCGTTGTTGCTCAGGTCCAGTTCTGTCAGACTGGAGGACTGGGAGCTGAGGACGGAGGACAGATGTCCACAGCTTGTCTCTGAGAGACCACACGCACTCAGCCTGGAGACACAGTTCAGGAGAAAAAGACTCGAGAGATATAAATTGAATCAGATCAGAACCAGAAAAACTTTATTAATCCCAAAGAGAAAACAATGACATCATAGAGTCGTCCCTCATCCTGGATGTAGACTGAAAGACTGTAGAGAGAACCAGCTTTATAACCTCCTTATCTAGACCTGACCCCAGATCCTAGACCTGACCCCAGATCCTAGACCTTACCCCAGATCCTAGACCTGACCTCAGATCCTAGACCTGACCCCAGACCCTAGACCTGACCCCAGATCCTAGACCTGACCCCACATCCTAGACCTGACCCCAGATCCTAGACCTGACCCCAGATACTAGACCTGACCCCACATCCTAGACCTGACCCCACATCCTAGACCTGACCCCAGATCCTAGACCTGAACCCAGATCCTAGACCTGACCCCACATCCTAGACCTTACCCCAGATCCTAGACCTGACCCCACATCCTAGACCTGACCCCAGATACTAGACCTGACCCCACATCCTAGACCTGACCCCAGATCCTAGACCTGACCCCACATCCTAGACCTGACCCCACATCCTAGACCTGACCCCAGATCCTAGACCTGACCCCAGATCCTAGACCTGACCCCACATCCTAGACCTGACCCCACATCCTAGACCTGACCCCAGATCCTAGACCTGACCCCACATCCTAGACCTGACCCCACATCCTAGACCTGACCCCAGATTCTAGACCTGAACCCACATCCTAGACCTGACCCCACATCCTAGACCTGACCCCACATCCTAGACCTGAACCCACATCCTAGACCTGACCCCACATCCTAGACCTGACCCCAGATCCTAGACCTGACCCCACATCCTAGACCTGAACCCACATCCTAGACCTGACCCCAGATCCTAGACCTGAACCCAGAACCTAGACCTGAACCCACATCCTAGACCTGACCCCAGATCCTAGACCTGAACCTAGATCCTAGACCTGAAACCAGATTATAGACCTCACCACAGATCCTAGACCTAAACCCAGATCTTAGACCTAAACCCAGATCCTAGACCTGAACCCAGATCCTAGACCAGTCTCCTGTGATCCATATACACATAATTTGAATGATGGCTCAGGAGGGAAAAAGAGGGAAGAAGAGGATTTCTCCAGAATGTGGGACTGAGATCCTGATGGACCACGTTGGAAAACTAGAACAGGTTTTATGTGGTGGGGACGGCGTGGTCACCAGCAGGTCAGAAAGGTGGAGGAGGGCAGCAGGTGGAGATGCTATCAACGGCGTGTCAGAGGAAGACACCAGAGAGGAAGAACAGCTGGATGTATCAGTCAGTAGAGCGATCGGCCGGATAACTGAACTTTTTTCTATTGATATTAAATGTAAAATAGTTTTTAGTAAAATAAACTTCAGTGTTTGTTCCTTTTAATCGCTGCTGGTTTTTAATAATAGATCCATGTTCTGCTCACACCTGAATCTGTTCTCTTCCTGCCAGTATGGCTTCTACCTGGTGGCTGCTGGGATATAAACTCATCCCACGCTGTTCTGCATCGAACCAACCTCACCTGAGAGTTTGCAGGTCACATGATGGACTCTGTAGAGCACACAGCAGCTTCACTCCTGTTCTCTCCAGGCTGCAGTTTCTCAGCTGCAGCTCTTCCAGACGGAAGGACCGGGAGCTGAGAGCCGAGGACAGAAGTTCACAGCTTCTCTCTGAGAGGTTGGAGACAGTCAGCCTGGAGAGACGATGGACATAATGAGTCGTTGTAAGAAGCTTTCTTTTCTCTGCTGGGTTCTTTGTTCTCTGGCTTTGGATGAGAGCTGCCATGTGCGTGACTCCGCCCAGCTTCTCTTCTTCTTACGTGGAATAACTGCAGACTATCAAGTCACAGAAAAGCTGGCAGCCATGCAGCCGATGAAAGGGACGACCACTGGTTATGGATTATTCACAGAGGTAAATGCATGTTAGACAAGTTAGGACTGAAATGGGACAACCTGGCAGGTGGGACAACAGGTGGTTGTCCACGTCTGAGGGGAAAATGTTGGTCTTTTAAAAAGAAAGCAGGACAAAGTGACAGAAACGGACTTTTTGCATTGTGTTACACATCAGGAAGTGTTGTGTAAGACAGTTAAAGATGAACCACGTTGTTAATGCTGCTCTAGAAGAGAACTTTCCACACCAGAGGAGGCATGCTCAGAGGATTCTAGTCCTCTTTGAATCTACTTATGTATGTGGACATTCTCAGTGAAGTTAACAAACTCAAACACAGATCCTCCATCACGGATGACCACCTCTCAGCTGTCCGTCACATGGCCTCCTCAGACATTCAGCCAGATTTCAAAGTCCTTGTTCAAGCCCAGAACAGACTGGATTATTCTCACTGAAAAGGTAGAATGAGGAGGAAAACTGTACAAGTTGTTGTGTTGCTGCATTTCTATAAACTTGTTGTTCCAGACAAACTGAGGGAGGCTTTGGTCCCCTCAGCAGTAAGACTGTACACCTGCCTGAGGGGCGGTGTGGGGGCTGTTAGTGGTGTGGAAGTGGAAAAGTAGGACACATCTTTAGGCTACGTGGACTAAAACTGATGATAAAATATTCCTGGAAGTGTTGCAGGTTACTGCATCAGAGACGGTATGAAGCTGAAACAGTAGAACATGTGGGAGCAGCAGAGAAACCTGACCTGAGAGTTTCCAGTCTGCAGCCTGGACTCTGCAGTTGATCACAAAGCTTCTTCAGTCCTGAGTCCTTGATGCTCAGGTCCAGTTCCTTCAGTCTGGAGGACGGAGAGCTGAGAACTGAGGACAGAGCTGAACATCCTTTATCTGAGAGGGAACAGCAGCTCAGTCTGAAGAGGAAATAATAAGACAAGTAATAATCTGTCCCATGATGTACCCTTATACCAGCAGCAGTATATTTCTCCACATCCTGCTATATATGTACTTACAGAGCTTTGCTGGAGGCTTTGACCACTGGCAGCAGCCTCAGAAGAACCTTCTCTGAAGGAGAGAATTTCTCCAGGTCAAACACCTCCAGATCTACTTCTGATGACAGTAAGATGAAGACCAGAGCTGACCACTGATCAGGAGACAGATAATCTGTGGAGAGACGTCCTGATCTCAGGAACTGATGGATCTCCTCCTCTAGAGAACGATCATTCAGTTCATTCAGACAGTGGAACAGATTGATGCTTCTCTCTGCAGACACATCCTCACTGATCTTCTTCTTGATGTACTGGACTGTTTCCTGATTGGTCTGTGAGCTACTTCCTGTCTGTGTCATCAGGCCTCGTAGGAGACTCTGATTGGTCTGCAGTGAAAGACCCTGAAGGAATAAGTCCAGGTGTCCATTTGGACTCTGTAAGGCCTCGTCCACAGCTCTCTGATGGAGACGTAGATCTGGTTCATTTGAACAAACAGAAACTGTTTGTTCATCTTCCATCAGGTTGACTCCAGACTTGATGAAGGTCAGACGGACATGAAGAGCAGCCAGAAACTCCTGAACACTCAGATGGACGAAGCTGAACACCTTCTCCTGGTACAGTCCTCTCTCCTCTTTAAAGATCTGTGTGAACACTCCTGAGTAAACTGAGGCTGCTGTGATATCGATGCCACACTCTGTCAGGTCTGATTCATAGAAGATCAGGTTTCCTTTCTGCAGCTGATCAAAAGCCAGTTTTCCCAGAGACTCAATCATCTTCCTGCTCTCTGGACTCCAGTGAGGATCTGTCTCAGCTCCTCCATCATACTTGACCTTCTTGACTTTGGTCTGGACCACCAGGAATTCAATGTACATCTCAGTCAGGGTCTTGGGCAGCTCTCCTCCCTCTCTGGGTTCCAGCACATCCTCCAGAACTGTAGCAGTGATCCAGCAGAAGACTGGGATGTGGCACATGATGTGGAGGCTTCGTGATGTCTTCATGTGGGAGATGATCCTGCTGGCCTGCTCTTCATCTCTGAACCTCTTCCTGAAGTACTCCTCCTTCTGTGGGTCAGTGAACCCTCTGACCTCTGTCACCATGCCAACACAGTCAGGAGGGATCTGATTGGCTGCCGCAGGTCGTGTGGTTATCCAGAGGCGAGCAGAGGGAAGCAGTTTCCCCCTGATGAGGTTAGTCAGCAGCACATCCACTGAGGTGGACTTCTTAGGGTCAGTTAGGATTTTAGTTTTTTTAAAGTCCAGAGGAGGTCGACTCTCATCCAGACCGTCCAAGATGAAGACAACCTGGAACTCTTTAAAGCTGCAGATTCCTGCTTCTTTGGTTTCAGTAAAGAAGTGATGAACAAGTTCCACCAAGCTGAACGTTTCCTCTTTCAGCAGATTCAGCTCTCTGAAGGTCAGTGGAAACAAGAACTGGATGTCCTGGTGGGCTTTGTCTTCAGCCCAGTCCAGAGTGAACTTCTGTGTTAAGACAGTTTTCCCAATGCCAGCCACTCCCTTTGTCATCACTGTTCTGATTGGTGCATCTCTTCCAGGTGGGAGTTTAAAGATGTCTTCTTGTCTGATGGTTGTTTCTGGTCTGTCTGGTTTCCTGGATGCTGCTTCAATCTGTCTGACCTCATGTTCATCATTGACCTCTGCAGTCCCTCCCTCTGTGATGTAGAGCTCTGTGTAGATCTGGTTCAGGAGGGTTGGGTTTCCTGCTTTAGCAATCCCTTCATAGAAACACTCAAATCTCTTCTTCAGAGCAGATTTGAGTTCAGACTGACACTTCTGAAGAGCTCCTGAAAAACAAACCACATTTAATTTTTTCTGTTACTGAGCAGTTTAATAATAAAACATCTTAACTGTCAGATCAGCTGTTTTCTATACAAAAGCTGTCAAATACAGTTTTTGTCTCAGTTACAGTAATGAGTGAAGTAGAACTTCTATTTCTGATTGTAAATCTGTATTTTTAGACTAACATGAAAATCAAAATGTCTGAGTCATCAGTGACTGCTTTCAATCTGCCTTTTGGGTTCATTTGTCCTCTGAACAGGAAAAGTAAATCCTAAACAAATACAAACGCTGTTCTGAGTTATCAGTTATCTATTATTAATTCACTCCTCACTCATACTTGGTGATGAACGATGCATGTGTAGCCGCGGCTGTCCTGGGACAGACAGACGGAAACGTGGTAAGCTACACGTGTAGCCGAGGCTGTCCTGGGACAGACAGACGGAAACGTGGTAAGCTACACGTGTAGCCGAGGCTGTCCTGGGACAGACAGACGGAAACGTGGTAAGCTACACGTGTAGCCGCGGCTGTCCTGGGACAGACAGAAGGAAACTTGGTAAGCTAAATGTGTAGCCGCGGCTGTCCTGGGACAGACAGACGAAACGTGGTAAGCTACACGTGTAGCCGCGGCTGTCCTGGGACAGACAGACGGAAATGTGGTAAGCTACATGTGTAGCCGCGGCTGTCCTGGGACAGACAGACGGAAACATGGTAAGCTACATGTGTAGCCTCTGCTGTCCTGGGACAGACAGACGGAAACGTGGTAAGCTACACGTGTAGCCGCTGCTGTCCTGGGACAGACAGACGGAAACATGGTAAGCTACATGTGTAGCCGCTGCTGTCCTGGGACAGACAGGCGGAAACGTGGTAAGCTACATGTGCAGCCGCTGCTGTCCTGGGACAGACAGACGGAAACGTGGTAAGCTACATGTGTAGCCACTGCTGTCCTGGGACAGACATACGGAAACGTGGTAAGCTACATGTGTAGCCGCGGCTGTCCTGGGACAGACAGACGGAAACATGGTAAGCTACATGTGTAGCCAATGCTGTCCTGGGACAGACAGACGGAAACGTGGTAAGCTACATGTGTAGCCGCGGCTGTCCTGGGACAGACAGACGGAAACGTGGTAAGCTACATGTGTAGCCAATGCTGTCCTGGGACAGACAGACGGAAACGTGGTAAGCTACATGTGTAGCGGCTGCTGTCCTGGGACAGACAGAAGGAAACGTGGTAAGCTACATGTGTAGCCGCGGCTGTCCTGGGATAGACAGATGGAAACGTGGTAAGCTACACGTGTAGCCGCGGCTGTCCTGGGACAGACAGACGGAAACGTGGTAAGCTACACGTGTAGCCGCGGCTGTCCTGGGACAGACAGAAGGAAACATGGTAAGCTACATGTGTAGCCGCGGCTGTCCTGGGAGAGACAGACGAAACGTGGTAAGCTACACGTGTAGCCGCGGCTGTCCTGGGACAGACAGACGGAAATGTGGTAAGCTACATGTGTAGCCGCGGCTGTCCTGGGACAGACAGACGAAAACATGGTAAGCTACATGTGTAGCCTCTGCTGTCCTGGGACAGACAGACGGAAACGTGGTAAGCTACACGTGTAGCCGCTGCTGTCCTGGGACAGACAGACGGAAACATGGTAAGCTACATGTGTAGCCGCTGCTGTCCTGGGACAGACAGACAGAAACGTGGTAAGCTACATGTGTAGCTACTGCTGTCCTGGGACAGACATACGGAAACGTGGTAAGCTACATGTGTAGCCGCGGCTGTCCTGGGACAGACAGACGGAAACATGGTAAGCTACATGTGTAGCCAATGCTGTCCTGGGACAGACAGACGGAAACGTGGTAAGCTACATGTGTAGCGGCTGCTGTCCTGGGACAGACAGAAGGAAACGTGGTAAGCTACATGTGTAGCCGCGGCTGTCCTGGGATAGACAGATGGAAAAGTGGTAAGCTACATGTGTAGCCAATGCTGCCCTGGGACAGACAGATGAAACGTGGTAAGCAACATGTGTAGCGGCTGCTGTCCTGGGACAGAGAGACGGAAAAGTGGCAAGCGACATGTGTAGCGGCTGCTGTCTTGGGAAAGACAGAAGGAACCGTGGTAAGCTACATGTGTAGCTAGTGCTGCCCTGGGACAGACAGACGGATATGTGGTAAGCTACATGTGCAGCCGCTGCTGTCCTGGGACAGATGGACAGAAACGTGGTAAGCTACATGTGTAGCCGCTGCTGTCCTGGGACAGACGGACAGAAACGTGGTAAACTACACGTGTAGCCGCTGCTGTCCTGGGATAGACAGACGGAAACGTGGTAAGCTACATGTGTAGCCAATGCTGTCCTGGGGCAGACAGAAGGAAACGTGGTAAGCTACATGTGTAGCCGCGGCTGTCCTGGGACAGACATACGGAAACATGGTAAGCTACACGTGTAGCCGCGGCTGTCCTGGGATAGACAGACGGAAACGTGGTAAGCTACATGTGTAGCCAATGCTGTCCTGGGGCAGACAGAAGGAAACGTGGTAAGCTACATGTGTAGCCGCGGCTGTCCTGGGACAGACAGACGGAAAAGTGGTGAGCTACATGTGTAGCCAATGCTGCCCTGGGACAGACAGATGAAACGTGGTAAGCAACATGTGTAGTGGCTGCTGTCCTGGGACAGACAGACGGAAAAGTGGCAAGCGACATGTGTAGCGGCTGCTGTCCTGGGACAGACAGACGGAAACGTGGTAAGCTACATGTGTAGCCACTGCTGCCCTGGGACAGACAGACGAAACGTGGTAAGCTACATGTGTAGCAGCTGCTGTCCTGGGACAGACAGAAGGAAACGTGGTAAGCTACATGTGTAGCCTCTGCTGTCCTGGGACAGACAGACGGAAACGTGGTAAGCTACATGTGTAGGCGCGGCTGTCCTGGGACAGACAGACGGATACGTGGTAAGCTACATGTGTAGCCAATTCTGCCCTGGGACAGACAGACGAAACGTGGTAAGCTACATGTGTAGCGGCTGCTGTCCTGGGAAAGACAGAAGGAACCGTGGTAAGCTACATGTGTAGCTAGTGCTGCCCTGGGACAGACAGACGGAAAAGTGGCAAGCGACATGTGTAGCGGCTGCTGTCCTGGGACAGACAGACGGAAACGTGGTAAGCTACATGTGTAGCCACTGCTGCCCTGGGACAGACAGACGGAAACGTGGTAAGCTACATGTGTAGCGGCTGCTGTCCTGGGAAAGACAGAAGGAACCGTGGTAAGCTACATGTGTAGCCGCGGCTGTCCTTTGACAGACATACGGAAACATGGTAAGCTACACGTGTAGCCGCGGCTGTCCTGGGATAGACAGACGGAAACGTGGTAAACTACATGTGTAGCCAATGCTGTCCTGGGGCAGACAGAAGGAAACGTGGTAAGCTACATGTGTAGCCGCGGCTGTCCTGGGATAGACAGACGGAAAAGTGGTAAGCTACATGTGTAGCCAATGCTGCCCTGGGACAGACAGATGAAACGTGGTAAGCAACATGTGTAGCGGCTGCTGTCCTGGGACAGACAGACGGAAAAGTGGCAAGCGACATGTGTAGCGGCTGCTGTCCTGGGACAGACAGACGGAAACGTGGTAAGCTACATGTGTAGCCACTGCTGCCCTGGGACAGACAGACGAAACGTGGTAAGCTACATGTGTAGCGGCTGCTGTCCTGGGACAGACAGAAGGAAACGTGGTAAGCTACATGTGTAGCCTCTGCTGTCCTGGGACAGACAGACGGAAACGTGGTAAGCTACATGTGTAGCCGCGGCTGTCCTGGGACAGACAGACGGAAACGTGGTAAGCTACATGTGTAGCCAATGCTGCCCTGGGATAGACAGACGAAACGTGGTAAGCTACATGTGTAGCCTCTGCTGCCCTGGGACAGACAGACGGAAACGTGGTAAGCTACATGTGTAGCGGCTGCTGTCCTGGGAAAGACAGAAGGAACCGTGGTAAGCTACATGTATAGCTAGTGCTGCCGTGGGACAGACAGACGGATATGTGGTAAGCTACATGTGCAGCCGCTGCTGTCCTGGGACAGATGGACAGAAACCTGGTAAGCTACATGTGTAGCCGCTGCTGTCCTGGGACAAACGGACAGAAACGTGGTAAACTACACGTGTAGCCGCTGCTGTCCTGGGACAGACATACGGAAACATGGTAAGCTACACGTGTAGCCGCGGCTGTCCTGGGATAGACAGACGGAAACGTGGTAAGCTACACGTGTAGCCAATGCTGTCCTGGGACAGACAGAAGGAAACGTGGTAAGCTACATGTGTAGCCACGGCTGTCCTGGGATAGACAGACGGAAAAGTGGTAAGCTACATGTGTAGCCAATGCTGCCCTGGGACAGACAGATGAAACGTGGTAAGCAACATGTGTAGCGGCTGCTGTCCTGGGACAGACAGACGTTAAAGTGGCAAGCGACATGTGTAGCGGCTGCTGTCCTGGGACAGACAGACGGAAACGTGGTAAGCTACATGTGTAGCCACTCCTGCCCTGGGACAGATAGACAAAACGTGATAAACTACATGTGTAGCCTCTGCTGCCCTGGGACAGACAGACAGAAAAGTGGTAAGCGACATGTGTAGCGGCTGCTGTCCTGGGACAGACAGAAGGAAACGTGGTAAGCTACATCTGTAGCCTCTGCTGCCCTGGGACAGACAGACGGAAAAGTGGCAAGCGACATGTGTAGCCACTGCTGTCCTGGGACAGACAGACGGAAACGTGGTAAGCTACATGTGTAGCCTCTGCTGCCCTGGGACAGACAGACGGAAACGTGGTAAGCTACATGTGTAGCCACTGCTGCCCTGGGACAGATAGACACAACGTGGTAAACTACATGTGTAGCCTCTGCTGTCCTGGTACAGACAGACGGAAACGTGGTAAGCTACACGTGTAGCCTCTGCTGTCCTGGGACAGACAGACGGAAACGTGGTAAGCTACATGTGTAGCCACATTTATACACCCGCTATGCTAAAAGGTATAGGAAGGTAAAGTGTTTAGCCCAAGAATACAATGACATATAGAGTAGGGGGGTGTGTATCAAACAACAAACCTTCCAATTATTGGATGACCCGCTCTCCTACCTGAGCCACCGCTGCTCCAAACAACAGAGAGCAAAACTCTGATCATTACCTGATTGATGGAGTTATGAGATAATGGAAGGTATCTTGTCAACAGTATGATCTGACATCTTTTTAATGTTTTCTAATGGGGCTGCATGGTGGTGTGGTGGTTGGCACCGCAGCCTCACAGCAAGAAGGTTGCTGGTTCGAGCCTCAGCTAGGAGGAATGTGTGTGAATGGTTGTTTGTCCTTATCTGTGATGGACTGGTTACCTGTCCAGGTGTACCTGCCTCTCACCTGTTAAAATACTTGGATAAGCTCCAGCGTCCCCGTGACCTGTAATGGATTAAGCGGTTCAGAGAATGAATGTTTTCTAATTGTGAGAAATCATTGACTTTTAAGCTTCTGTCCCTAAAGCACAAACTGACTTGAGACAGATGCCGGGGCTGCTGGAACCTTTGACTTCTTCTGAGGTTCCAGCAGCAACTGATCTAATATTTGGTCCAACATGGTAAAGATTCTGGTCTGTAAATGACTCTTCCTTATGTAAAGCATGTAAATTATTCATTTGTTAGCTAAATAAACTCATCTTTAAATACAGCTGAATATAAAAACCACGACACTGCAACAGTTCAAGCAAAAAGAGCAAAGAAAGAAATGATTACAGGAATATATGGCCTTACCTTTCTGAGCAGATGGATCAGAGGACAAACCCAGCTCACAGGAAAGATAAATGTCACAGGTTTGGAGATGTTCTATCATCTTCTGGCAGGCTTTATTCCCTTTATTTGTCACAGCGTCGATGAGGGCGCGGGCCTTTTCTTCTGTGGTTGGGTTCCTCTCAAGTATGTCCTTTCTCTCACTAGCATTTAAAACTTTATCTCCTTCCAAGTGATCTATGAGCTGTTGAAGGATTTCTAATGAAACCCTCTTCACAAACTCAGGACGGATCTTGGAAACTCTACTTTCTACAGGAAGGAGAAGAGAACAAGTGAAAGTCAGACTTTGGTCCTTTCAGTAAAAGCATTGAACATTTCTGGTTTCTGGAATTTAAAAAGAATGTCTGAATCAGGACCATTTGCTGGTACAGCAGGTGCACATCTGCATCATTTATTCAGTTGACTGTGACAGAAACAGGACTCATTTATCCTTTCATTCACCAGTACAGCTGATTTAGACCGCTGGGCACCCTTACCCACGCTTCAGTCGCAGACACCTGAAACAGGGCGACCACGTTTGTTTGAGATGTTTGGAGGCATTATTGCTGGAATGATTTCAGCTTTTTCATTTTGTTGTGGAAGTGAAGGCCTGACTGCCTGTAATCCAATAAAATCTGCTGTTTAAATTCTGCTTGGTTTGCATTAGAAGAAGAAGATGGGGACTGACTCAGCATCACTAAATGATGAGTCAGCGTTTTTTAAGACAGTTTAATAGTTCAGTAAAGTAATGGTGTAACGTTATCTGGGACTGATGCAGAAAATGAGGGGGCAAGGCTCTAAAAAGTGCATAAAAGCAGCAGTCCGGGAGAGTAACAGCAGTGTGGACCCGGTCTTGTACTTTTGATGCTGGTTGAACACCCTGCTGCACCTCGCTGTCTCAGGCCTCCACAGTCCGCCCTCCTTCCTTCTCCATCCCAACTGTCACCAGTCGAAGGTGCCGTCTTTCCCCCCACCAGCTGTGCGCCCCCCTCTACGACTGTTTCTACAGGCTACTTCATGTCCGCTCAGTCGTCACTAAGGTTCAGCTCGTCTGTGATCTGGTTAATGATCTCGGCTTTGATTTTCTCTGCCTGATGTGAGACCAGTGATTACACCAAACCTGTCCACCCCATATGGCTTTGTCTTCATCTGCCATGCTCTTCCCTCAGGGCATGGGGGGTGGTCCTGAGATACTTTACAGCCAGACACACAGGGGACCCCCACAAGTTCTCGTTCATAATGTGAATGTACTGTACTGAAAGTTCATGGTGTTGGTCCCTCTATCCTGACTGCTATGTACCAACAACCTAAATATAATGCTGATTTCTTGACTTTGTTTCCACATTATGTTCCCTGCCGCCAAACACACTTCTGCTGGAGGATTTCAATATTCATAGTCTGACAACAACGGGACTTCACATTCTGCCCTGACAGCTTTGGTTTCATGGTGGCTCTGGAGTCCCTCAGGCCAAAAAGGCCCGATAGGACTCCTTCTCCAGCAGGCCTGGCAGACCCAAGCATGTTGTGAGGGTCTGCTGGGAACGTCTGGCGGAGTCCCGTCAGAAAGAGTTTTACCTCCCATCTCCGGCAGAGCTTCAACCATGTCCCGGGTGAGGCGGGGGGCCTTAAGTCCGAGTGGGACAGACTGAAGGAGACGTGGTAAGCTACATGTGTAGCCATGGCTGCCCTGGGACATATATATGACCTTTTTATAGAGACGTAGTTTACATTCTGAACCTGCTGCTAAACTTAGTCATTGTTCTGTAACAGGGACAATAAAGATCTGTAATCCATGAAAAGTGGACCCTCGTCTGCAGACTTGGAGAAGGAAAGGAGTTGATCTGGCTGTCAGAAGACTTGGTGGAGGACAGCGTGCTATCAGACATGTGACTGACAGGTGACCCCGCCTCCTGCTCAGCCATGATGACGTTGTATTGAGGGTTTATGTTGTAGCTAAAGTCTATGACAGGAAGCTCCACTGAGGAGGACTTCCTCCAACACACGGTAACAACGAGGGCTGTGATTGGTCAGTTTGGGCTTCATGTGGTCTGAGTCCTACCTGCTGAAGGTTGTGGATCCATCTGGTCTTCTGCTGACGTCTCCATCTCACCTCTGAAAAACATCATGAATCAGAGTCACATCACTTCTCAACGCATTCCCAGTTCTCTCTGGTCCTGGTTTAGGGTCCAGTGTTCTGGACGGGTTCTGTGGTGGTCTGAGGACGTCTGTTGTCTCTATGAATGAGGTTTCCATGGTGACACCGGCTTATCTGTGACTTTTAAAAGAGAATCCATCCTGACACGAAGGTTCTCTCTAAATTTTTCTCCACTTTTCTGTCTCAACATCTGGACTCCAGATCTGAGAAAGTTCCTGAAGAACACAAAGTGGACCAGAGGGGGTCTACAGCCTCCCTACATAACCGTGTTCTGTAGAATAATCCAGTCCAGATTTAAATATCACTGGTCTTGTAGCTTTTCAGCAGGACCAGGTCTAATGTGGTTAAAGTCCCCCAACATGCAGACGATCAGCCGTTCTCTATTTACAGATCAGAAGTAACGTCAGCAGGCCGTCTCCGAACATGTCTTCATCCATGCTCAGTGTCTGTTTAAAACCTGAACAGCCGGATCTCGGTCTTAGTTCTACCTCTACATGTTCGGGGCGGGGCCAACATCCTGGGTCATGCAGAGACCGCTAGGAGGGTGCTGGGAGCCGGCTCTGAACTGTTCTCCAGTAATCCAGGACGTGCAGCCCAGGAAGGCTCCTGCAGCCTGGGATCCTTGCTTCTGCTCTACGTGGGAGCAGGTTTACAGCCAGAGCTGTAAATGCTCCGCCCACATGTGTGGCTTCATTCTGTGGTCCACGGTCTGGCATCCCAGACGTCTTTAAAGGGTTCATATGGTTCCTGTCAATCATTCTCTAAGAACTGCAGCTCTAACATGATGAGGAACCATCCCTGTATTCGTACAACAACCAGTATTATCTCTAATATGTCTTAAAGCGCCTTTTGTTCGTGTTACTTCAGAAAAGATGGGACCTGCACCTTATGTTGGACTCCAGCCATCAGGGGCTGGCAGGCGTCACTATTAGTCATTTCATTTCAGACATTTCCAAACATCTATAGTCAGTGTAAAGTTTTAATATAGTTACTATTACAGTACTAATATTAATGTTTTTGTTGGAGGTATTTTAAACTTATTTCCATAAATACGTAAATTATCCACTTGTTTACTTTCCTCTACAAACAGTTTAATGCTGCAGAAACACTGATAAAGAGGATTTTACAGCATTGATCGGGTGGAACGTGGACCAGATGCAGGCGGACCAGTAAGAACTGGTTTTAATAAGAGAACACAACTAGGACAAAGGACACTGAGAGGAAACACGACCATCCAGCAAGCAGACCCCAACGGCTTTAGATCCACTGAGGACACATAACGAGGACCAGGACGCGAGTAGAACCAGTCCAGGTTCAGTAATGACAGGTAGCAGAAACCACAGCACACAAAACCTTCCACACAAGACCAGAAAAACCAGAACCAGAGACCACGACGCTCCCATCACACCACAATCAGCAGGAACTGGTAGGAGACCCAGCTTCACACCAGAACCAGCTTCAAACCAGACCAAGTTTCAGACCTGATCTAGCTTCAGACCAGACCCAGCTTCAAACCAGACCAAGTTTCAGACCTGACCTAGCTTCAGACCAGACCCAGCTTCAGACCTGACCTAGTTTCAGACCTGACCCAGTTTCAGACCTGATCCAGTTTCAGACACACCCACCTCAGCAGTGAGTTCATTAAGGAGCCGGCTCTAGGAGCGATTCTTTGTGGTGAACCAGAAGAACCGATTCCTGTCTAAGATCTTCAGAAGGGGCGGGACTTTATTTTGATGGACACATCATTGGTTCAGATCCACCACGGATCACACCAGCAGGTAAAGAACGAAGGACCTCTCAGAGGGCAGGGAGTGTCCCGGAGCCTCCTTTCCAAAGCTGCGTAGGATGAAAAACCGCCGTACACCGGTTCTAGTCCATATGTGAGATTTCTAAAACCTAACTTGGCAGGAGAATGTCATTGAGCAGCTCGACCAGCAGGACGTGTTCTGTACGTCTGCTGCCAGCATGCTGCAGACAGATGAATGAGAATTACTATTAAAACAACACGGTCGCCATGGAAACGTGCTGTCAGTCACACTGCAGTCAGGGTGTGTCCACCTGTAGCTGTTCAGAACATTGATGCTTGACGATTAAGATGTTAAAGTTCAGGTTGTTCTGCAGAGCCTGTTTCTGCCTGGTTTCTGTCTGATTTCTGCCTGTTTTCTGTCTAATTTCTGCTTGTTTTCTGCCTGAATTTTTCCTGATTTCTGCTTGTTTTTTTTTTAAACCTGTTTTCTGTCTGGTTTCTGCCTTTTTTCTGCCTGATTCCTGTCTGTTTTGCTGCCTGTTTTCTGCCTAATTCCTGCTTAGTTTCTGCCAGTTTTCTGCCTGTTTCTGCCTGATTTTCCAGGAAACAAACATCTGATTCCAGGATCTCTGGAAAAGACCGTGTGAAGAAGCAGGAAGTTGATGGAATGACTTCACTGGAGGCGACACTTTAATTCCAGGAAACTAAGCTTCAGATTCTTTTATCATCCGTGTAGATTAATAGAATGAAATCAGGTCTGTGTATAGCTGGAATCTTTCCTACACAACAGCAACATTTCCACGTTCCCTCCTCCTGAACACTCAATCATACACACATCCCATAAAATATACTGGAACCGGAACTGTAATGGATGCATCTAAACCTGGACAAACACGTAAACATAACTACTAAAAATAATGAAAACAATAACGACATCTTGCACATAGAAACATGATGTGAACAAGTTCTCCAAACATCCCAGAAACAGAGAGGAAAGCTCAGACTTACACTTTGTCCAGAGATGAAGAAGAAGACGCTCCTTTTCACAGACTGACACACAGGTGAGCTGCTTCCGGGAATAAGTCATGCAGGGGCGGAGCTACAACCTGGCCACCTCTGATTGGACAGATGCCCCTGAGGTGAGTGACAGGTAGGAGGAGGCTGTGCATTTCTACGACATCATATAGATCTATATAACCTGTATGTCTGGAGTATTATTAGCAGTTTATAATGATTAGTATGGTTATTAATACTGATGGTAGTAGTTAAAATGGCTGCATTGGTTATAAATATAAGCAAACAAGCAGAACTTCACTTCTTAATGACTCAACTGTAAACAGATGCCACCCCTCCTTCTCTTTATTTTCCTTCCTTCTTTTCTTCCCTCCGTAAATAAAGAAACATTTCTGTGTTTGTACAAACATTCCTGCCCGGACACGTCAGGCCGTCCAGGTGTGCAAATGAAATGCACCGTAATGAAAGCTGTGTGCTGCACATGCTCAGACAGCCTCTCAGAGCGAAGCTGCACCGAGGCGGGGGCTCTGTCAGTGAAGGTGGAAGCTTTTTGTTTGGCGACACAAACGCCAGCTAAAGCGTTTACAGAGGGGAAATGTTCTTTTGGAGCTTTGAGTCCAGCTTTTTAGGAGGATTTCTACATTTGTTCTAAATGAACAGCACATGTTACTGTGGCCTTGTAGTTTTCTGTTTCTACTGTTTACCTGCAGATAAGACCCGTGTCGTAGTGGAGAGAGACCTCTGCTGGACGTTTTTACTCTAGAGGTGTCAGAGTTTCTGCATTTATGTTCCTGGTTGTCCAGAGTAACTGCATCCGGACCAGCTGGAAATAAAACATAGCCAAGTGGTTTCTCACCTCGAGACGCTGCTGGACAGAGACAGAATAGACGTCGAGTCCAAAACGAAGAGTTTTGAGGTCAGAAAGTGACGCAGTTCATCTTAACACATAAACAACAAAGTTATTACTTGTGCTGTAAAAAGAATCATAATTTGACATTAACTCGGCCAAACCCACCGACTCCACCCGCCCCACCGAGCCCTGTGTGTGGTGTGTATGATGTGGGGTGGCGGGGGAGGAGAGGGGCTCAGGGAGGGGCACAGCCGGGAGAGAGATCTCTCTCCCAGGCAACCAACCCCTCAGCTGGCCGCTGTAGGCGCCCCCACCTCCCCAGGACCCCCCAAGGGCAGAAGGGCAAAGGCTCGGCCCGGCCAAGAGCACCAGTGGCCTGGACGCCCCACGGTGGGAGGGGAGAGAGCGAGAAGGAGAGCAGACTCCACCCCCCCTGAGCCCAACCCCCCTCCCCCACCCACTGCCCATCAGGACCCCCGCCACCCCCCTTCCCCCTACCCCTCCCTTCGTCCCTACGGACACATCATAATCCCAAGGGTACCTGCCCGGCATCAGATCAGCCCAACCCCGATGGCATGCCCAGGGCGACCAAGGCCCAGGCAGGGTCTCCTGAGCCGGGGGGAGGCAGCCCCCGGTCCCCGATATTCTAAGAATCTGTTGCTGTTAATCCCTTATTGTGATGAGAGAGTATTAAAAGATAAATGTTTCTGTTCTGGATGAAAAGCTGAAAGTATTTCATTCCTTTGTTGATCCATTGGTTAAAGTTTAGCATATTTTTAATTAGTAGGATATCAGGATTGTTCCAGATGGGTGTGAGTTTACATGGTTTTATTGAGGAGTTGGTCTTTTGGAGAAATTCCCACCAGGCTGTCAGAGAAGTGCTGATGTTGACACTTTTGAAGCACTTTAGCTTTTTTATTCTCACCTCGAGACGCTGCTGGACAGAGAGAGAACAGACGTCGAGTCCAAAACGCAGAGTTTTGAGGTCAGAAAGTGACGCAGTTCATCTTTAACACTTAAACAACAAAGTTATTACTTGTGCTGTAAAAAGAATCATAATTTGACATTAACTCGGTGAGAGAAGCTGATTCTGGGCATGTAGGTGAACCCAATCGACCAAAACCCCCTTCATCCTCCTCATTTGTACAGATTCTTCCAGCCAGACATGCAGAGGATGCTGCAGGACCACCACCAGTGTCCCACACAGGTAACACACACCATCACGGGTCAGACCTGTGGTTGGGATTTCCTGTTTTCACACTGACTTCACATCAAATTAAAGAAGCAACTTTTAATATTTATGTTCAACTCGTTTGCTGAATGATGATGAAACAGAAACATCATGTTCCAAATTTGTCCCTTCAAGGCCTCCATAGTCATCAACTATAAATAAAGATGCAGCCTAAGACGTTTCCAATCTTTAATAACTTTTCAAGTCTTCGTCTTCTCGTCTCATTTAACTGTTTACATCCAGGAATTTTCCAGGCTGGACATATGAATGAAGGATAGTTTATAGTGCTGAGCCCTCCCTGCTGTCCTGGTCCTCTGCCTCCCCCTGGTGGTGGGATTTAGCTCCTGCGCTGCTCCTGGTCTTTCCTTCGCTGCTTCTCTTTCTGTTTCTCCAGCTTTTCCAGAGCTTTCCTCTCCTTCTCCGCTGCAGTTTGGACGTCTCTAATGCGACGTTTCAGCGCGCTGCGATCAGAAGAACTGAGCATGCCCAGACCCTGCAGAGGACCAGAGGACAGCTGAGACGTCCGTCTTACATCAAGACCTGAAACCAAACAGCTTCAAGTGCAGAAGTCAGAGCAGCTAAATACACTTCCTGTGTCTACAGAGACGAAGACCTTCCATCCTCCTCATCCTCACCTTCAGCTTGCTGCCGTCCATTTGCAGCAGCTGCTCTCCATCGATGTCCTTAGCACTGAATTCTGGGACGTACTGCTCCATGTTGAGTCCTCTGAGCCACTGACAGACCTGCTGGGTGGTCCAGGAGGACATCGCCGAGGACGGCTCGTCACAGGGCTGAGGAGGAAGAGGAGGAAGAGGAGCAGCAGTGAGTCCTGCAGGACCTTCATTTCAAACAGACATTTCTGGTCTTTCTGTGCTTTACCTCGTCGGAGGACTGGGACAGGGTGTGGTATGGATGGGAGGATCTGGAGGAGGATTCACCAGGAGGGGAGGTGGAGGAGGAGGTGTGAGGAGGCGAAAACTCCTCGCTGAGAGCCGACTCCTGCACGAGGAAGAGAGGAAGATTCCTCTTTTAGTTTTCCTCTGGTGTGCAGAGCGGACCAGAGTTTGGAGGAGGTGCTGGTTTGTTTCTAAAAACATTTCTCACTGTGGTCAGACCTGAACCTGGTTCTGGTTCTTCATCACAACTCAGACACGTGATGATGATCCTGGACGGGCATTAGTTACAGATGCTTTACGTGATGCCACATTTAACTGGCCTGAATGTAAAAGTAAAAACTCTGTTTTTTTTCATTGTGTGAAGTATGGTGCCCCTCAGGGCTCAATTCTAGGCCTCCAAATTTTTCTCATTCCCATCCATCCCACCCTCCCTCCATCCATGTCATCATCAGACACCCCGCTCTGCCACCGGAGCCCCTGCTGTCCAGGAAGGAGTTTAAAAGTGAAGAAGTAGCAGCAGAAGAGGAAGCAGAGCAAGAAGTAACAGAGGAGGAAGTAGGTGATGATGAAGGCCATGACGAAGAACAACAGTACCAGAAGTAGAAAGCAGTAGAAGCAGTAGAAGAAGAAAGCAGGTTTTAGGATGGAAACTTTTCCGGGTTCAGCTCCTCGAACACAGAAGCAGAACCAGAGCTGAAGAGGAAGAAGAAGCAGCAGGAGCAGTACACAAGGAGGAAGAAGGAGGAGAAAAGTAGAAGAAGACGGAACAGCTGATGCGTGAATGAGTGAGGATGATGACGATGATGATGAGGGGCTTGCTCCTACCTGGGAATGGGATTTGCTGGGTCTCTGGCAGCTCAGTGGGGGGATTTGGGGGGAACGGGGGGGAGTCCCGGAGGAGGACAGCGACCCCCGTCCTTCAGTGAACCAGGAGAAGGAGACGAAGGATCCGGACGTCCGAGACGGACTCTCAGACGGCTCTCTGAGGACGGAGGACACGGTGAGGACAGGAGACACCATGACTCTGTGGAAAGGTGAAGTGTGGGGAGGAAGGACCCACCTGCTGCCCACAGAGAGCCTGTTGGATTTATCTTTCCTCACCCGGATGTAGGAACGTCTAAGTGTCACCCTGAGACACGGAGAGCAGGAAGTTAGACCACCAGAAACGTCTCATTGTCTTTGCTGGTCATCAAATCAATACTTCAATCAATAAAACCAGTCAAACGTCATCCTGCCTCCATCCAGCCTGTTCTGGATTACATATGAGCCCATAAACCCGGGTTCCTTTCATCAAGGCCTCTTCTGAACTAGCGCCCCGTTTATGGGACGTTTGTTACTGAAGTTACACAGATGTATACGTTAGAGTCCCACCCCAGGTCCAGAAAGCGTCTCTTTGTCTTCTTGTCCAAGACGACGGTCGGACCGCCGGGTTTAGCTGGACTGGAGTCTCGACTCGTATCAGAGACCAGCACTGTGACACATATAAACACAGAAAACAGATCCATTAGTTGGCAGCACGGAGATGCTGATGCTTTTACTTCTAGTAGAAGAGATGACTATAACGCCTGCTCTCTGGTCTCTGACCTGCAGCTACGTCACAACTCAGCAGAGTCCTGACGAGGACCAGAGGACCACATCACACCAGGTCTAAAACCGCTGCATGGACTCCCCGAGCGTTTCAGGATGATTTTAAGCTTCTTTTACTGGTTTATTAATGTCTTCATCAATGTCTTTTCTAGGTGTGTCTCCAGGTGTGTGTCGGTATGTTTCCGTGTGTGTAGGTGTGTCTCCAGGTGTGTGTAGGTGTGTCTCCAGGTGTGTGTCGGTATGTTTCTGTGTGTGTAGGTGTGTCTCCAGGTGTGTGTAGGTGTGTCTCCAGGTGTGTGTCGGTATGTTTCCGTGTGTGTAGGTGTGTCTCCAGGTGTGTGTAGGTGTGTCTCCAGGTGTGTGTTGGTATGTTTCTGTGTGTGTGTAGGTGTGTCTCCAGGTGTGTGTACCTTCACTGTCGGGCCTCCTGTTCCTCCTCATATAGGCAGGTGAGCAGTCGGAGGAGGGGCAGGATTTAGATGGTGAGCTGCTGGGGGTCACCAGAGCCTCTTGTGACGTTGCATTGGTCAGCTGATGGTACCGCCCCCGTGGCGGAGCAGCCAATGACGAGTCTTCGTCCTCTGGAGAGTGCCGCCCCTGACAGAATGAGATGAAGCAGGATGAAGATTATTTATATTGTTCATGTTCTTTTCTGTTATGAATTAGTCAACACATTTAAAATCTCTTCTGTACTCTGATTGGTCTCACCAGTGATGTGTCAAAGGAGAAGGCGGGGCTTCGAGAGGACAGCAGCAAATCAGGTGAGGGTGAGGAGCCACGCATGGCCAGGTGGAGAGGTGAACGGGTGGACTGTAATGGACTGTCCTGATGTCACACAGAGTGATAATCACTGAATCGATCACATATTATTGATCTGATATTAAATGAAGCTTCATCCTTATAAGGCTGAACTCTACCTTCCTGTCCAGACCATCATCACCCTCCGTGGAGCTCACGCTGTCACGGTAACGGGACCTGGAGGGGCGGTGCCTGCGTGTTTTGACGGACAGCTGTGCTCGGCCTTTCTGGATACTGTTGTCCAGCAGCTCGGTCTCTGGGATAGCTTCGTTCAGGTCTAGAACAACATTCAGGAGTCAGTTTCAGTTCTGGTTCTGTGGTTTACTGAAGGAGCTGAAAGGGTCAAGTTTTTCTGATGATTCATTTTCTGCTTAGTCCATTACAGGTTGGGGGTAAGCTGGAGCCTATCCCAGCATTTTAACACATGAGAGGCAGGTGCATTATGTAAATCTGCTGCCAGAAAAGTGGACTCTGTCTCTGGGGACATGTCTACACAGTGTAGACCTGTCCCCACAGTGTACACATGTCCCCACAGTATAGACATGTCCACACAATGTAGACATGTCCCCACAGTGTAGACATGCCTCCACAGTATAGACATGCCCCCACAGTGTAGACCTGTCCCCACAGTGTAGCCCTGTCCCCACAGTGTAGACCTGTCCCCACGTCATAGACCTGTCCCCACAGTGTAGACCTGTCCCCACGTCATAGACCTGTCCCCACAGTGTAGATCTGTCCCCACAGTGTGAATATGTCCCCACAGTGTAGACCTGTCCCCAAAATGTATACCTGTCCCCACCTGTCCACATGATGCTGATGCAGCCATCCTTCAGTCAATCATTAATCAAAATTTATCAATCACATAATTTTTTTTTAATTTTACTACATTGTTTTTACTCTTTTAAAGTTTAACATATTTATGTTTTAACTATGATTGTTAGCTCCTCTGTCAGCATCTTCATTATCTGGGACTGGATGTGAACAAACTGTAGGATATAAAGACTTCCTGTCTGTTCTCCCCCATACGAAGTGTCGGGTTTATTTCCCAGGAGGAGGGAGGAGGAAGAGGAGAAGGAGATCAGCTGTAACAGTTTTTTGGTTTTTTAATAAAACATTTAAATCAGGTGACTGATAGAAAAACAAAATCCAAGGAAACAGATGATAGAGTGATGAAGAACAGAGAGATGATGGAGTGACATTAACTACAAGAGATGGAGAGATAGATGGATAAAGATAGATAGGTGGTGGGGGAGGGCTCGGGGGAGACTTGGGAGGACGGAGACACATCAGGTGAAGAAAGGGAGGAGGTGGAGGAAAGAATCTTCCTCTGGACGAAGAAAACATGGATGATATGAACAGAAAGAGAAAGCGATGAGCTGTTGACAGAAATCCAAAATAAAAACATGGAATTCTTTCTAGAGAACAAAATGACATAATCATCAGTTCCAGGAAGTCCAGTCCAGGTCCTGGTCTGACCAGCGACCTGGTGGACTCCCTTTGTTTTGAGAACAAGCCAATTTTAACTCTAAAAAGCTCCAATGGAGACTTGAAAATGAGAACTAATGACGTTTTTACTGCAATGACGACTCTTTTTACAGTTTTATTGAATCGCTTTTACATTTTGTGTCATTTCTTGGTCTGGGGGAAAAAAGCAGATGGTTGAAGGTTCCAGAAGGTTTCTGGGAAGAATCAGGACCAGATTCCTGATCTATAAGCAGGCAGGTTCTCAGGAAAGCTTGGTCCCTCTTACAGCAGCATAACCGTCCCTTCCTCCTGGTGGTTGGATGAAGATGCCTCGTCAGTGAGAACAGACGGAAGCTTTCCTTTTTCCGTCTGACATTAACACGAACAGCAGCTCGCTCGTTCAGTCCGTCAGCAAAGGTTTCGTTAGTCTGCAAAGCCGAACTGCTGCTACCGCAGCCTGTTGGTCTGTTTATTATCTCTGAGTCTAGAATAATAATGATTAATAATCTGACGTTAAAATCTGCTTCAATATTTAGACACCGTTTACACATCGATGCCGAGACAGTAAGAAAAACAAAAGGTTTGGCCTCTCGTTTCCATGGTAACAGAGGTTTCAGAAGGGGCACCAGAGGGAAATTTACCTAAAGCAACAGAGGAATCCTGTCTGTGTAAACACCTACGAAGACTACAACAACAATGGCCGACCTCCATGTTCTGCCTGTGCTGCTGAATCTTTTTAAGCTTTTTGTTCTCTCACATAAAAAACACGCTAATTACACACTCCAGATATTAAACACACCTTTCTACAAGAGCTTATTGTGTCTTCAGGGTGTTGTGCATGTTGGGTTGCAGCGTTTCACCGCACCCTACAGGCCTGGCATGCACACTGCATGGTTTCAGTCCTGTGTGTGTTTTCTGTCTGCATGGAGGTCATTTTCATTCTGTCGTCCTGTAAATGCAGTTTTCTCTTTACTAATCAAAGGGGAAAGAAACGCTTCTGATGCTTCTAGTGGCGTTTTTGGCAGATAGACGTCATGCTGACCACCAGGTGGGATCACCATGGAGAGAATACCAACAGACAAGATGAAGTATGAACCAGTAAATGTTGTGATGTGATTACAGCGTTCACATCAGATCAGACCTGATTGGACCGATGATGGTGAGTTTTTATCTTGTGTGTGCGTGAGACTCACCGAACACGCTGTCGGCGTCGTCCAGACTGGCAGACATGGTTCACCAGAATCTGTTCAGAGAGACACGACGATGAAGATCCAACAAATGATGGTAATGATTAAAGGAGAAAAGGTCCCCATGATGGAAACCAAAGTTTCTTTCTACAGAACATCTAGAACCAGAGCTGATCCACGTTCTGCAACAAGGATGAGTCACAATAAATAAAAACTTCAAATAGAAACACATGACTTAAAATAACCAGAACCGGGTACAGTTCCTGTGTTCCGGGTGAGAACGTAGGGAACTGGGTGAGAACGTTGTGGACCGGGTGAGAACATTCTGAACCAGGTACAGTTCCTGTGAACTGGGTGAGAACGTTGTGGAAAGGGTGAGAATGTCGTGGACTGGTTGAAAACGTCGTGGACCGGGTGAGAACATAGTAAACCAGGTGAGAACATAATGAACCGGGTGAAAACATTGTGAACCGGGTGAAAACATTGTGAACGTCGTGGACCGGGTGACAACATAGTGAACCGGGTGAGAACATAGTGAACCGGGTGAAAACATTGTGAACGTCGTGGACCGGGTGACAACATAGTGAACCGGGTGAGAACGTCGTGGACCGGGTGAGAATGTTATGAACTGGGTGAGAACATAGTAAACCGGGTGAGAACATAGTGAACTGCGTGAGAATGTCGTGAACCGGGTGAGAACGTAGTGAACCGGGTGAGAACGTAGTGAACCGGGTGAGAACGTCGTGGACTGGGTGAGAATGTTATGAACTGGGTGAGAACATAGAAACCCGGGTGAGAACATAGTGAACTGCGTGAGAATGTCGTGAACCGGGTGAGAACGTAGTGAACCGGGTGAGAACGTTGTGAACCGGGTGAGAACGTCGTGGACTGGGTGAGAACGTTATGAACTGGGTGAGAACATAGTAAACTGGGTGAGAACATAGTGAACTGCATGAGAATGTCGTGAACCAGTTGAGAACGTTATGAACCGGGTGAGAACGTTACAAACCGGGTGAGAATGTTATGAACTGGGTGAGAACGTTACGAACCGGGTGAGAATGTTATGAACTGGGTGAGAACGTTACGAACCGGATGAGAATGTTATGAACTGGGTGAGAACGTTACGAACCGGGTGAGAATGTTATGAACTGGGTGAGAACGTTACGAACCGGGTGAGAATGTTATGAACTGGGTGAGAACATAGTAAACTGCGTGAGAATGCCGTGAACCGGGTGACAACGTAGTGAACCGGGTGAGAATGTTATGAACTGGGTGAGAACATAGTGAACTGCATGAGAATGTTGTGAACCAGTTGAGAACGTTATGAACCGGGTGAGAACGTTATGAACCGAGTGAGAATGTTATGAACTGGGTGAGAACATAGTAAACTGAGTGAGAACGTTATGAACCGAGTGAGAATGTTATGAACTGGGTGAGAACATAGTAAACTGAGTGAGAACGTTATCAACCGGGTGAGAATGTTGTGGACTGGTTGAAAATGTCGTGGTCCGGGTGAGAACATAGTAAACTGGGTGAGAACATTATCAACCGGGTGAGAACGTTACGAACCGGGTGAGAATGTCGTGGACTGGTTGAAAACGTCGTGGTCCGGGTGAGAACATAGTAAACTGGGTGAAAACATTGTGAACCGAGTGAGAATGTTGTGAACCGGGTGAGAACATTGTGAACCGGGTGAGAACGTAGTGAACCGGGTGAGAACACTGTGTACTGAAAGTGCTGTCAGAACCATCTAACAGTAAAGCCGAGCTGGTTTATGGTAAATGGTCCGTATTTATAAAGCGCTTTACTGTACCTAGAACGATACCCAAAGCGCTTTACATATCATTCAGCCATTCACACACACATTCACACACTGATGGCGGAAGCTGCCATGCAAGGCGCTCAACTTCGAGCCATCAGGAGCAAGTAGGGGTTTGGTGTCTTGCCCAAGAACACCTCGACATGAACTCGACTTGGCTGACGATCGAACCGGCAACCCTTTTGTGTCAGGACGACCGCTTTACCTTGCTGAGCCACACTACCCCATACGTTTGTTTAAATCAAACAAATAGCCACTTCCTGCTTTGTCCATGTTCGTGGTCGGCGTTGGGACCATAAGCCGCATCAGCTGACATCATTAGAGAGAAGCTAATGCAGCATCATCACCATTAACGTCACAGCTGGTGTCACATTACTTTCAGATGGCGAGCATCAGACCATCAGACCAACCCTTCCATCAGTTTGGATCATTTCAAATATCAGTGTCTCCTGACAGAGTGTAAGTCAGCGGTCACCAACTCCAATCCTCCAGATCTGCCATCCTGCAGGTTTTAGTGTTTCCCTGCTGCAACAGAGTTGACTGGAGGACTGGAGTTGGTGACCCCTCATGTAAATCCTTCTGCAGTCTGAGTGGAAACGTGGACAAACACCTACAGAACAAACCTTTCAGTTCAAACACTAAAAACAGGCAACAGGATCACAAACTAAACCGTTCACACTGAACTGCCTTAATCCTGGTGTGATAGATGAAGCAGGTGGTGGAAACCTTCCTCAGAGGTTTTCTCCATGTTGACATGACAGCATCACACAGTTGCTGCAGGTTTGTCGGCTGCATCCATGATGAGAATCTCCCGTTCCACCACATCCCAAAGCTGCTCTACTGGACTGAGATCTGGTGGCTGTGGAGGCCGTTGGAGTCCAGTGAACTCATCGTCATGTTCTAGAAAGCAGGTGGAGATGATCTGAGCTTTGTGACATGGTGCATTATCCTGCTGGAAGTAGCATCAGAAGATGCTCCACTGTGGTCATAAAGGGATGGACATGGTCAGCAACAATACTCAGGTAGGCTGTGCTGGTTAAACCAGGCCACGTTGGTACTAAGGGGCCCAAAGTGGACCAAGAAAACCTCCCCCCACCATGACACCAGCAGCAGCCTGAAGCGTTGATCCAAGGCAGGATGGATCCATGTTTTCATGATGTTTCCAGCAGATTCTGAGCCGAGCATCTGAATGTGGAGCTGAAATGGAGACTCATCAGACCAGCAACGTTTCTCCATCTTCTATTGTCCAGTGTTGGTGAGTGTGTGTGAATTGTAGCCTCAGTTTCCTGTTCTTAGCTGGCAGGAGGCACCCGGTGTGTCTTCTGCTGCATCCTGGTCCAGACAACTGCTGCTCTGGATGTTTTCTCTTCTTCAGACCATCTCTGGAAACCCTGGAGATGGTTGAGGGTGGAAATCCCAGTACACGATGTGTGATAGAGGAGCAGACTTTACTCCAGGTTCATTTTCAGCTTCAAACAGAAAGAACAAAGTTTGATAAAAATTCATTTTACCACGTTTTTTTAATCAAACTGTTGGTTGGTTGGTGATCCATCTTCCTGCGGACTGATCTCTCTCTCTCCATATTCTGTGAAAACCTGCAGCCTCCCAGAAAAGTTGAGTAGACGGCCATTAAAAGATGATCTGAGGTGGCCCGGCTACTGGGTCATTGCGGTAATTGCCCCTCAATTTTAATTGCATGCAACACACACTACCTAAACAGTCAGGAGCGGGGAGGGAGAGGGTATTGGGGACCTCTCACACCCCTGTTCCCCCCTGTGTGTGGCCGGGGGCGAGCGGGGGGAGGTGGTTGCCCAGGGGCCGGTTCCCGGGGTGGCTGTGCTGGTGGGCTGCTGGCTCTGTGGGGGTTGGGTCAAGGGGGGGTGCTTGGGGCTTGCTGTCCTCTGGTCTGCCTGGGGTGTCCCCCACGGGGCATGGTGGGTGGGTTGTGTGTGGCGTGACTGTGTGGTGGTGAGTGATTGTGGGTACGGCACAGGGGAGGGTGTGAGTTTGGGGCTATATGGGGTGCAGATTGGAGTAGGTGGGGGGAGGGGGTCGATGGTGCTCTGGTTCCCGGGATGTGTGGCTGGAACATCGGGGTGTGTGCTGGCCTACGCCGGGTGGATGTCTGGGGGGGGCCTGGTCCTCCTGGGCATGTTGCGGGCCCTCTGCCTTTGGGGGGTGGGGCGGCCGCCTCTGGGCTCCTGGGGCCCTGGGCCCTTCGCTTGGGCTGCCCTGGGTGGCCGGTCCCTAGCGGGGCCGGCGGCTGCTGATCTTGGCCCACTGGGACCTGTGCCTGTGGGGGGCTCTCCTCTGCCGCCCTTCGGGTGGGGCTGGAGTCGTCTTCATGGTGGGGTGGCTTGGGTTGGTGCTCCAGGTCTGCTGCTGAGGGCCTGGGTCTCTGGGCTGCCCTGGTCTGCCTCTGGCCTCCATGGAGGCGTGGTCGCATTTAGACGATCTCACTCACCACTCTTCATCACTGATCACTCCTCTTCCTCATCCTCTGCTTGCTGACAGTCACTGAGGTGTCCAGTGGGTTTTAATACTAAGAGATAATTCTTCTTTTTATTTTTCCTGTGAGTTAGTATCTGGTTGCTGTTATGTCTTTTTGATTTGGTTATTATTTGAAAACTCTTAATGACTAGCAGCCCTGTTTTTTCTGTGTGTGTGTTTCTGTTTTTGTAAAAGTTGTAGGAAATGTTCTGGTGTGTTCATGTACAGGTGTAACAGTTTGTTGTCTGGTGATGGTGTGGATTGAAGGTCGTTTCCTTCTGTCTGTGATCTTTTTGTCTCCTTTCTTCTTTTGTTCTTTTTGCTATTTTCCATCTTTTGGCAGAGCAAATTTGTTCAGTACGATACAGAAACCAGATTATCATTTTGCTGCTATGATGCTGGACAGGACAAGTTAAAAAAAAAAAAAGATGATCTGAGTCCCTGTGTACTGCTCCCTCCTCTTCCTCCTCTTCCTCCCCCCACTTGGCCTATGAAAGGCCTCATTAGGAGCGGAGCAGAAATCACAGACTGATGGGCTAGGGTTAGGGGTTAGGGTCCCGTGGCAGGAAGTCAGGAGGGAGACCACAGCCCTCAGCTGACGCTGCTGACCCAGTTCATTCTGCTGATGCCTCCAAGTCCTGGTTCCAGTCCAGATCTGTGAACACCTGATGGTACAGAGCTGAAACTAAAACTGGAGCCTCCTCTGGGTGAGGGGCTGGTGTTAAAGCATTTTCTCTCTACTTTTTTCTTGGTCGGCTTCCCTCCTGCACATCAACCTGCCTCGTCAGCATCTCACTACCAGCATCATCCTCTCTGCTCATAAGGTGGCCCAACACTTCCTGCAAGGCTGCTTCATCACGACACAGGATGCTTTCAGGCCGACCGTCACACCACATCAGAACTGGAAGTTCTCTTCAATCCATCAGGGATGTGTTGTCCTCCATCTTTGATTTAGTAACCACATCACAAAAACAGAGCAAGAGGTCAACAGACCAGTAACATACAGGTAGAGAGCCCACAGACAGGCCATCAGCTGATATCATATCCACACGTTGACATCCTTCAGATCTGTAACACACAAACACACTGCTACACAGCACACCTCACCCCACAGGTCATGTGGTATCATTACAATCTACTCAGAGCAGGGTGCCCAAGTCCGTCCTCGAGATCTACTATCCTGTATCTTTTAGATGCAACCTTTCCCTTGTTCAGCACGATATTTGTTCCGCACGATACAGCAACCAGATTATCATTCTGCTTGCTATGATGCTGGACAGGACAGGTTAAAGAAAAAAAAGATGCAACCCTTCCCCAACACACCTGGATCACATGACTGGCTCGTTACCAGGCGGCTGCAGAGCTGAATGACGTGGAGGAGGGAACTGAGCCTTTTCTGCATCTAAAAGTTCCAGGATAGTAGATCTCGAGGACTGGACTTGGGCTCCCTGAGGAAATGTTTTTGTTTCATGTCGTCAGTCTGAATTAGTTTTTTTTGTTTTTTTTGTTTTTTTGCTGCATGTCGTAACTTCTGTATTTTGGGGGGGTTTGTGCTTCATGTACTCATTTCTATCTGTTTGTTTGATTGTCTGTTTGTTTGTTTGTTTCTTTCTTTTTTTCTTTCTTTCTTTGTTTTTGTGTTTTGTGTCGTAACTTCAGTCTCTATTTCTTGAGTTTTGTGGTTCATGTCGTGACTTAATTTTGTATTTGTGATGTCTTTTTATTGGTATCCTGACTTTAGTCTAGTTCTCTTTTTTTGTGATTTGTGTTACTTTAGTTTGTATATTATTTTTGTGTGTGTTTCATCTCTACATATCGTTGGTTTTTGTTGAATTCTGTTCTATTCTATTCTATTCTATTCTACAGTCATTTAGCAGACGCTTTTATCCAAAGCGACTTACATTTGAGAGTAAGAACAACACAAGCAGGACGTCATCATTAAGTGGTCGTCAGACTGCTTTGAGTCCAGGTGGACCAGGTGCTGTCATGTAGTGCTCGAGGAAGTGTTTATAATTTTTTTTTTTTGTTTGTTTGTTTTTTGTAAGCCATTTTGTTTAAATACAAACATCACGATTTCATCACACAATATCAACTTGGGCATAAGTGCAGCAGCTTCTTCAGTACTTGGTTGAGCCAAAGATCTGGACAATTCTTTCTACCTCATTCTGAGTAGAAGAGTTAAGCTAAGTGTGGAAATGCTCCTTAAACAACTGAGTCTTTAGCTTGCTTTTAAAAGTGGATAAGGACTCTGCGGATCGGACGGAGTTTGGTAGATGGTTCCACCACCGGGGAACAACAGAGGAGAAGAGTCTAGCTACTGATGTGGCGCCACCTTGTGGTGGGAGCACTAGGCGTCTTTCACTGGCAGAGCGTAACTGTGGAGAGGGAGTGTAGCTCTGGATTAAGGAGTGGAGGTAGAGGGAGTGTAGCTCTGGATTAAGGAGTGGAGGTAGAGGGAGTGTAGCTCTGGATTAAGGAGTGGAGGTAGACCGGAGCCGTTTGGGTTATTGTTTTGTAAGCCAGAAGCAGAGCTTTGAATCTGATGCGCTGCAACTGGAAGCCAGTGGAGAGCGATTAGCAGCGGAGTGACATGAGCTCTTTTGGGCTGGTTGAAGACCAGACGTGCTGCTGCGTTCTGGATCATCTGCAGAGGTTTAACTGAGCATGCAGGCAGGCCAGCCAGTAAGGAGTTGCAGTAGTCAATGCGTGAAATGACCAGAGCCTGGACCAGGAGCTGGGCCGTGTGTTCAGTCGGGTAGGGTCTGATCCTCCTGATGTTGTAGAGAGCAAATCGGCAAACGAGGCAACATGGTCCTTAAAGGTCAGCTGGTTGTCTACCATGACACCAAGATTCCTGGTAGAAGATGTAGGTACAAGCGTGATGGAGTCAAGCTGCACGCTTATCTGTGGCGGTAAGGAAGGACTGGCTGGAAAGACAATAAGCTCGGTCTTGGACAGATTTAGCTGAAGGTGGCGATCCTTCATCCATGCAGAGATATCAGCAAGGCATGCTGATATTCACATTGAGACGTTGTGTCATCAGGTGGGAAAGAAAGGAAAAGCTGAGTGTCAGCTGCATAGCAGTGGTAGGAGAAACCATGAGAGCTAATGATGCACCGAGTGAGGAGGTGTATAGTGAAAAGAGAAGGGGGCCGAGCACCGAGCCCTGAGGCACCCCTGTTGTCAGCCCATGTGATCTGGACACGCCCCCTCGCCAAGATACTTTGAATGATCTCCCTGTGAGGTAGGACGTAAACCATGAGAGGACAGATCCTGAGATACCAAGCTCCAAGAGTGTGGAGAACAGTATATGATGGTTGACCGTGTCAAAGGCAGCAGACAGGTCCAGCAGTATAAGGACTGAGGATTGATCAGCAGATCTGGCAACCCGTAGGGAATCAGTAACTGACAGGAGAGCAGTTTCAGTAGAGTAACCTTGCCTATATCCAGATTGATATGGATCTAACAGGTTGTTGTCTTGGAGGAACTGTGAGACCTGACTGAAGACGGCACGCTCTAGTAATTTAGACATGAATGGAAAAAATGAGACCGGCCGGTAGTTTCCAACCTGGGCTGGGTTGAGTGTGGGTTTCTTCAGCAGTGGGGGAACCCGAGCTTGCTTGAAGGCAGAAGGAAAGACACCAGATTTAAGAGAGGAGGTGATAATATGAGTTACTGCAGGTTTGATTGTAGGTAAAATGCTCTGCAGGATGTCAGAGGGAACAGGATCAAGAGGACAGGTCGTGGGTTTTTCTGCAGTCAGCACAGTGGGAGGCTGAGCAGGTGGTGGAGATAGAAGAGAGTTAAACACCATGAACATGTCGTGTGTTGGGAGCATTGCGGATCTTGTTCTGATAAAAGGTTTTCTTGCTGCCTTTAGGCTGAATGTCAGTGTGTTCTTTTGATTTGCGCCACTTTTTTGTGCCGTGCAGTGACCTCAGTCTTTATATACTGTTTTTTTTATTCATGTCATAACTTCCGTCTGTATTGCCTGGTTTCTGTGTTTCGAGTTAACTTGTGTTTCTTGATTCTTCATGTTTTGTGTTGCAACGCTAGTCTGTATTTCTTGGTTTTTGTGGTTCATGTCGTGACTTCAGTCTTTAGTTCTTAGTTTTTTGTGATTTGTGTGTTAACTTTAGTTTGTATATCATTTTTTGTGTGTGTTTCATGTCTGTTTATCTTGGTTTTTGTGTTTTGTGTAATGTTATTTATGTCCTGAGCACCAGTCTCTGGAGCTCCTAACAACATTCGGATCTTCTACATGAGGAGACGACATGGGCCAATGTGTCGGCTGCTTTTCAGGCTGGGTGGAGATGCTCACACACACACACACACACACACACATGCAGACACACTGATTCAGTGAGTTAAACACAATAAAGCCCAGCTTGTTCCTGGAGGAGGAAAATGCAGCGTCAGACAGGCAGAGAAGGGGGGGGATTTTTAACAGGAGACAGGAGAAGATGGAGGATGAAGAGCAGACGATACAATGATGAAAAACAGACGGATAAATATCCAGTCGGTAAACAAACAGACGTACTCACCCCTCTGAGCGTCTCCCTCTGACTGTTGTCATGGCACGTCACCCTCTCCTCCCTCTGCCTCCAGCAGCAGCCAGTCGGTGAGGACTGCGACACCCAGAGTTCCACGAGGCTTCACACCAGCAGAGCAGCAGTGTGAGCAGCAGCAGAGGATTGTGGGAGCTGTAGTTTCCTCTTCAGGGACTCTCAGGCTGCTGACGGCTGCAGGCAGAGCGGGTGAATGCTGGCTCACCTCTACTCAGCAGAATACTGCAGCCTCCATCTGAGGCAGCAGCACCAAGGACAGCTGATGGAGGGAGGAGGAGGACGGCAATGAAGAGGAGGAGGAGGAGAGACCGAGGATTGGATGAAAGAGATGGTGGGATGGGGAAAATACAAACAGGAGAATCAACAAGAGAATGAAGTGATTCAAAAAAAGATGAATAAAAAAAGAAATGACAGAAAAACAGACAAATGATTCAGAAAAATAACGATTATTAAACATGAAATCTGTTTTCTGATTAATTAACAAAAGAGGTTTTCTGTGTATTAGGAGGAACATCTGACAACATGAAATGATTTTCTCAGGGAGATTTTGGCCATTTTAAATCCGTTTCTGGAACGGAGGAGGCCATGACATTCTTTCCAGGAGAATAAAAAGAAAAGGTCTGTTTGGAGTTTGACTGAACCTACAGAGTTTGGCAATAAAAACTGGATTTGTCTAAACTTACAGCTATGAGCTCCTATTGGATGATTCCTGCATGGATGATGGTGTTCCAGCTGCAACTAGTTATTTAACCACGACTGATGCAGATTCTCATTTCCTAAACAACCATGTGGGAAGATAAAAATATATTCGGTTCAGATTATTGGCATCAAGCAGAGAAAATGTCTAAGTCTTTGGTTCTGGTTTTTCTCTGGGCGCTCATGTCAAGTCTCTGGTTCATTCCAGTTGTTATTATCTGAGATATTCAGCCAGAGTAAGATCCTGAAATAAAATCATCATTCATGCTTGTGTTTCATCTGTAGAACGGTTGCAAGTTGCTCAACATGCTGCTGACAGGCTTCTGACCAAATCCTGCAAGTTTTCACACGCGACTTCAACCTTGATGCTGCTGCACTGGCTTCCGGTTTATTTAAGACCTGAGATTCTTCTACTGACTCCCCACGGACAGGCAGCAGGTTGCATCAGAGGGCTTCTTCGCCCATACGTTACTGCCAGGTCCATGAGGCCCTGTGCTCACGAGCTGGGTCAGTTCTGGTGGTCAGAATTACCACATACATGTAAAAATTTTCATGTATACACATTTAAAAGAACTTCCAGATTAACATAAAACTTCACAGATACTTCCCGGTTCCCGGTTTAAATGTTAGCTGGTTTATTAGATCCATGGTGATCTTGAAGTTGGAATAAACATGTAAATATGCAACCAAGGAAAAAATATTGTTGAACTTTTACTTATTTTTCTCCAGAAATTTCAGGTTGTTCATAATGTTTTCTAAAAGGATAGACATCATGTAAATATATTGATAATGTACTTCCTTGTACCAAAACAAACGTTATTTATAGGTTAATATGCTGTTATTTTACTGGCCTGACCTACTGGAGACCAGACTGAGCTGAATGTAGATGAGCTGCAGGGCATGGATGCATCGCCTGCAGACGGCCACCAGAGGGCGACGTGGACCTGCAGAGACTGAGCTGCAGAGCTCCTCTGTAAGACAGGATGTAGAGGGAGAAGCGGGGGAGGAACAGGAGGACAAGCTGGGACTGGCAGGTTGGGAGAGGAGGGGCCAAAGACACAGGAACCTGTTTGAAAATCAACCCTTCAGGAAAAGGAGGAGAAAACTGGGGCAGGATGGTTGGATCTGGCTTTTACTGCAGGTAAACATGATCGATCGATCTATCTATCTATCTATCTATCTATCTATCTATCTATCTATCTATCTATCTATCTATCTATCTATCTATCTATCTATCTATCTATCTGTCTGTTTTTCTGGGCTTAACTTTGTATTTAGGAACTCGAAGAGGTTGTGAGAACCTCCCTCTCTTCCCACACCTACATTACAGGGACTGGTTCAAGCTAAAGATCAGGGTTTCTGTGTGTGTGTGTGTGTGTGTGTGTGTATGGTGTGTGTGTGTGTGTGTGTGTGTGTGTGTGTGTGTGTGTGTGTGTGTGTGTGTGTGTGTGTGTGTGTGTGTGTGTGTGTGTGTGTGTTGTTGGCTGGTATGTGTGGTCGGGTGTGTGCTGATTTCAGACTACAGTTTGAGTTGAAAGAAATGTTTCTGTTTGGGAGAATCTGGGAATATTGCGAAGAAATCCCTGGAAGATGTCGTTTCTACTGACTAAACTGAGATTATTTCAGCTGTTTGAAGTTTAGAGGTGCGTCAGGAGTTCAGGTGTAAACCAGGTTAGAACACTTTCCTCCTCTCTGACATGTTCTCTACAAGCAGGCAGAGTGGCTGAGGAAACCGGTTGTTTACGGAGTGGAAGTGATTGGAAATCAATGTGACTGAAGGAGGGAATGTTGAACTGAGGGTGGAGGATAAGTTAAGACCACGACCAAGCCCGGTTAGTGTTATCGACGACAGAGTCCCTCTGAGCGGCTCTAATAGGTGTTCATAGCAACGTTGTGGGGTAGCTGTGGACTCGGAGCTTCTCCTCTGAGCTGCACTGGTTTTCTTCCGACATAAAGACCTAAGCCAGCGTAAATCCTGCCTGGTTCCAGTCCAGGAGTCTCCAAAGAGGCCTGAAAGTGGCGTACGCCCCCCATGCAGAAGTTATGGTCTAAGAAGCAAAGGTGAGACAGGCACCTGTACAAAACTCTGAGCCCGGTCCTGGACACGAAGCAGGAGGTGGACTGCAACCAGACCACATCCTGCTCCTCTCACTTCCCACCAGACTTCAGCTCTAGATCCACGTTATGATCCAGACCAGTGATGGTCTCTGTACTGCAGCTGGTAGCCAGAACTGTTCCAGAAACATCTTTCGGTAGAAAACACATAAAACCAGTCAGGTCTCAGCTAGCAGGTAAGTTATCATCATGGGTGGAGCCTAAACCGCGGCTTGACACCATCATTTTGTAAGGTGGGACCAACCTGTCTCCCCCCGGCCTCCCCTGCCCGGTATGAGGACCAACCCCCAGCCCCTCCCCAACAGGAAGCTCTACATGGAGCCAGGATCTGTGAGGATGTGATGCAGTGCCCCCCCCCCCCCCCCCCCCCCCCCCGACTGTAGCAGAAGTGTATCAGGTCCATGTCTGCTAGGTCTGGTCTCCCTCCTCCATGTTCTGGTCCAGGGTGAGAGCTCGGGTCTGGTCTCCCTCCTCCATGTTCTGGTCCAGGGTGAGCGGTCGGGTCTGGTCTCCCTCCTCCATGTTCTGGTCCAGGGTGAGAGGTCGGGTCTGGTCTCCCTCCTCCATGTTCTGATCCAGGGTGAGAGCTCGGGTCTGGTCTCCGTCCTCCATGTTCTGGTCCAGGGTGAGAGCTCGGGTCTGGTCTCCCTCCTCCATGTTCTGATCCAGGGTGAGAGCTCGGGTCTGGTCTCCGTCCTCCATGTTCTGATCCAGGGTGAGAGCTCGGGTCTGGTCTCCGTCCTCCATGTTCTGGTCCAGGGTGAGCGGTCGGGTCTGGTCTCCGTCCTTCATGTTCTGGTCCAGGGTGAGCGGTCGGGTCTGGTCTCCGTCCTCCATGTTCTGGTCCAGGGTGAGAGCTCGGGTCTGGTCTCCGTCCTCCATGTTCTGGTCCAGGGTGAGAGCTCGGGTCTGGTTTACCTCCTCCATGTTCTGGTCCATGGTGAGCGGTCGGGTCTGGTCTCCGTCCTCCATGTTCTGGTCCAGGGTGAGCGCTCGGGTCTGGTCTCCGTCCTCCATGTTCTGGTCCAGGGTGAGAGGTCGGGTCTGGTCTCCGTCCTCCATGTTCTGGTCCAGGGTGAGAGCTCGGGTCTGGTCTCCCTCCTCTATGTTCTGGTCCAGGATGAGAGCTCGGGGCTGGTCTCCGTCCTCCATGTTCTGGTCCAGGGTGAGCGGTCGGGCCTGGTCTCCCTCCTCCATGTTCTGGTCCAGGGTGAGCGCTCGGGTCTGGTCTCCGTCCTCCATGTTCTGGTCCAGGGTGAGAGCTCGGGTCTGGTCTCCGTCCTCCATGTTCTGGTCCAGGGTGAGAGGTCGGGTCTGGTCTCCGTCCTCCATGTTCTGGTCCAGGGTGAGAGCTCGGGTCTGGTCTCCGTCCTCCATGTTCTGGTCCAGGGTGAGCGGTCGGGTCTGGTCTCCCTCCTCCATGTTCTGGTCCAGGGTGAGAGGTCGGGTCTGGTCTCCGTCCTCCATGTTCTGGTCCAGGGTGAGAGCTCGGGTCTGGGCTCCGTCCTCCATGTTCTGGTCCAGGGTGAGCGGTCGGGTCTGGTCTCCCTCCTCCATGTTCTGGTCCAGGGTGAGAGCTCGGGTCTGGTCTCCGTCCTCCATGTTCTGGTCCAGGGTGAGCGCTCGGGTCTGGTCTCCCTCCTCCATGCTCTGGTCCAGGTTGAGAGCTCGGGTCTGGTCTCCCTCCTCCATGTTCTGGTCCAGGGTGAGAGCTCGGGTCTGGTCTCCGTCCTCCATGTTCTGGTCCAGGGTGAGAGCTCGGGTCTGGTCTCCATCCTCCATGTTCTGGTCCAGGGTGAGCGCTCGGGTCTGGTCTCCCTCCTCCATGCTCTGGTCCAGGTTGAGAGCTCGGGTCTGGTCTCCCTCCTCCATGTTCTGGTCCAGGGTGAGAGCTCGGGTCTGGTCTCCGTCCTCCATGTTCTGGTCCAGGGTGAGAGCTCGGGTCTGGTCTCCCTCCTCCATGTTCTGGTCCATGGTGAGAGCTCGGGTCTGGTCTCCCTCCTCCATGTTCTGGTCCAGGGTGAGCGCTCGGGTCTGGTCTCCCTCCTCCATGTTCTGGTCCAGGGTGAGAGCTCGGGTCTGGTCTCCCTCCTCCATGTTCTGGTACAGGGTGAGAGCTCGGGTCTGGTCTCCCTCCTCCATGTTCTGGTCCATGGTGAGAGCTCGGGTCTGGTCTCCCTCCTCCATGTTCTGGTCCATGGTGAGAGCTCCGGTTGCAGACACTCTGACGGTGGGAGAAGGTCTAGCTGGTCTGGTGTGTTCAGGGCAGGATATGAGGCTGGTTCATGGTCATGTTCATTATACACGAGACCCCTGGTGGATGTTTCATTCACGTGGAACCAGTTCATTGAACCATGGTTCATGAACTGGTTCATTGAGCAATGGTTCATGAACTGGAGTCTAAACTACTTTGAACCACGTCACTAATGAGACGTGTGCATGGGGGGGTCGCTGCTGGTTCCTCAGGTCTGGAACCGTTGGTCTAAACGGGAGGCTGGAAAACTGTCAGAATCTCCGTAGATAAGGAGGATAAAGTGGTTTCTGGTGGATTCGGTTCACCGCTGTGACTCTGTTTTGTTGATGAGCACCATTGTTTGTTTGTTTGTTGTTAACTGCACGCCGTCCAATCAGTAACTTGAAACACCGGCCTCCCCCCTGTGGGACGCCTCTGATTGGATCAGCTGCAAACAGCTGCAGCTTTTGGCAGGAACCATATTTTTGACCGTGCTATTGTGCACGAATATATATACACGTGCACGCGACTTGTTCTGTTGTTCACAACCACCGAGCTGGGAGTGGTCTGGAAAAAGTAAACAATCCACACTGCATGACATACATAGCCAGGACATTGAACGTAAAACAGCAACGATGCGTTGCTGTTTTACGTTCTGATGTGGACGACAGGATTTCATGCAACTCTCCATCCTTTTAATTTAACAGCCTGATCTGTGGTGGTTCCTGATGACTGGGGTTGCTATGGTAACCGACAGCTCACTCAGCCTGGAGCTTAGCCGCTTTCTGTTGGTCCGGAAGTTCCTCAGGTGTTTCTCTGGGTTACCTGGCTGATCCGTCCCTCACTCCTAAGCTGCCTCTTGAAGCCAACACTGGGTTTCGTTGTCTCAGGAAGCTGGGCTTGTCTTTAAATCGTACGACGCGGCGTGTAGGCGTGACTGAAGGATGGAGACGATCTGTGTGTGAAGGCTTCTGATCAATGATGTAAATTTTCTTGTCTGTTCAGGTCACCTGAAGAATCGGGTACTGCTAAACCGTCATATTTAACTCGGCCTGCTGTCCACATACTTGCTTTAATTACTCAGAGAAGTGCTGATTTTTTTCTGCTTTCAGTCCCGTTTTCACCCATAAATCAGGTTAGAGGGACTTTCGTCCATTCTGCAGCTTCTATATGAAATATTTTGCAGAACGACTGGAAACAGAGCTGATTTAAGCTTAAATCCAACCTGCATGCATTGTTTTTATAATCTGCTTGTAAATGTCATCATTGTGTTTCCTGCTGCTGATCTCAGCCAGGACTTCCTTTTAAACACAGTTTTTAACCCTTAAACCTCCATCAGGTCTCCCCAACGTCCATCTCCTCCACCAGGAGCGCTGGTGTGTAGCTCTGTGGGTGTAGCTCTGTGGGGTGAATGTGATGGATAGCTACCCTTTAACTGATCTACAAATTTTCCGGCATTTCTATCCCGTCCAGGAGGTTTCCAATCCAGCCACTAAATGTAGTTTTATTTAGAGACTCTATCTGGTAAATCCACAATGATCCATGATAACAGCATTATTTATCACATGTCACCATAAAAACATCACCATCACTACTATGTTGCTAAGAGACCTCTATTTAGACCTGGACATGATGATGAAGCCACTTCCTGTCAGACTTTCCACCAATCAGAGAGCTTAGATTGACGGTAACTTCCAATCAGGAGCAGCCAAAGATCAACCAGTGAGCAGAAAGTTCTATGTGTGTGTGAAAAGAAGAAAAATAATGCTCCTCTATGGCTGGAATAAAGCCAAGAAGACGTTTCTGATGCACGGTGGCGCCACAAAGCAGCTGAGCTGGAGTTGGTTTAGTGAGGATAGCAGGTAAATAGTAGCAGGAATAACTGGAAATGAGGAAAAAGTGGAAACATGGAAATAGTTTCTGTTGTGTGTTTGTTTCAATAACAATATTTCTTCTCCTGAAAGCCAAGACTTGAGAGAACGATGAGATGAGAAAAGGTTTGGTCACTGTTGATCTGTGTGTTATTTCTACAAAGTTCTGTTAGTAATAAATTCTGCTTTCTTCTTCTGGTCGACCTTTATGCTGCTACATCTATTCATAGATTCATTTTACATCATTTACCTCCCAGTCTGACAGCTGCTACACACTGGTTTATACTGGGATTAAAAGATGTTACACACTGGTTTATACTGGGATTAAAAGCTGCTACACACTGGTTTATACTGGGATTAAAAGCTGCTACAGACTGGTTTATACTGGGATTAAAAGCTGTTACACACTGGTTTATACTGGGATTAAAAGATGTTACACACTGGTTTATACTGGGATTAAAAGCTGCTACACACTGGTTTATACTGGGATTAAAAGCTGCTACACACTGGTTTATACTGGGATTAAAAGCTGCTACACACTGGTTTATACTGGGATTAAAAGCTGCTACACACTGGTTTATACTGGGATTAAAAGCTGCTACACACTGGTTTATACTGGGATTAAAAGCTGTTACAGACTGGTTTATACTGGGATTAAACGCTGTTACAGACTGGTTTATACTGGGATTAAAAGCTGCTACACACTGGTTTATACTGGGATTAAAAGCTGTTACAGACTGGTTTACACTGGGATTAAAAGCTGTTACAGACTGGTTTATACTGGGATTAAAAGCTGTTGCAGACTGGTTTGTACCGGGATTAAAAGCTGCTACAGACTGGTTTATACTGGGATTAAAAGCTGTTACAGACTGGTTTATACTGGGATTAAACGCTGTTACAGACTGGTTTATACTGGGATTAAAAGCTGTTACAGACTGGTTTATACTGGGATTAAAAGCTGTTACAGACTGGTTTACACTGGGATTAAAAGCTGTTACAGACTGGTTTATACCGGGATTAAAAGCTGCTACAGACTGGTTTATACTGGGATTAAAAGCTGTTACAGACTGGTTTATACTGGGATTAAAAACTGCTACAGACTGGTTTATACTGGGATTAAAAGCTGTTACAGACTGGTTTATACTGGGATTAAAAGCTGTTACAGACTGGTTTATACTGGGATTAAAAGCTGCTATGAACTGGTTTATACTGGGATTAAAAGCTGTTACAGACTGGTTTATACTGGGATTAAAAGCTGCTACACACTGGTTTATACTGGGATTAAAAGCTGTTACAGACTGGTTTATACTGGGATTAAACGCTGTTACAGACTGGTTTATACTGGGATTAAAAGCTGCTACACACTGGTTTATACTGGGATTAAAAGCTGTTACAGACTGGTTTACACTGGGATTAAAAGCTGTTACAGACTGGTTTATACTGGGATTAAAAGCTGTTGCAGACTGGTTTATACCGGGATTAAAAGCTGCTACACACTGGTTTATACTGGGATTAAAAGCTGCTACAAACTGGTTTATACTGGGATTAAAAGCTGTTACAGACTGGTTTATACTGGGATTAAAAGCTGCTATGAACTGGTTTATACTGGGATTAAAAGCTGTTACAGACTGGTTTATACTGGGATTAAAAGCTGTTACAGACTGGTTTATACTGGGATTAAAAACTGCTACAGACTGGTTTATACTGGGATTAAAAGCTGTTACAGACTGGTTTATACTGGGATTAAAAGCTGTTACAGACTGGTTTATACTGGGATTAAAAGCTGCTACACACTGGTTTATACTGGGATTAAAAGCTGTTACAGACTGGTTTACACTGGGATTAAAAGCTGTTACAGACTGGTTTATACTGGGATTAAAAGCTGTTGCAGACTGGTTTATACCGGGATTAAAAGCTGCTACACACTGGTTTATACTGGGATTAAAAGCTGCTACAAACTGGTTTATACTGGGATTAAAAGCTGTTACAGACTGGTTTATACTGGGATTAAAAGCTGCTATGAACTGGTTTATACTGGGATTAAAAGCTGTTACAGACTGGTTTATACTGGGATTAAAAGCTGTTACAGACTGGTTTATACTGGGATTAAAAACTGCTACAGACTGGTTTATACTGGGATTAAAAGCTGTTACAGACTGGTTTATATTGGGATTAAAAGTTGCTACAGACTGGTTCATACTGGGATTAGAAGCTGCTGCACACTGGTTTATACTGGGATTAAAAGCTGCTACAGACTGGTTTATACTGAGATTAAAAGCTGCTACAGACTGGTTTATACTGGGATTAAATGCTGCTACAGACTGGTTTATACTGGGATTAAAAGCTGTTGCAGACTGGTTTATACTGGGATTAAAAGCTGTTACACACTGGTTTATACTGAGATTAAAAGCTGCTACAGACTGGTTTATACTGGGATTAAATGCTGCTACAGACTGGTTTATACTGGGATTAAAAGCTGTTGCAGACTGGTTTATACTGGGATTAAAAGCTGTTACAGACTGGTTTATACTGGGATTAAAAGCTGCTATGAACTGGTTTATACTGGGATTAAAAGCTGTTACAGACTGGTTTATACTGGGATTAAAAGCTGCTACAGACTGGTTTATATTGGGATTAAAAGTTGCTACAGACTGGTTCATACCGGGATTAGAAGCTGCTGCACACTGGTTTATACTGGGATTAAAAGCTGCTACAGACTGGTTTATACTGAGATTAAAAGCTGCTACAGACTGGTTTATACTGAGATTAAAAGCTGCTACAGACTGGTTTATACTGGGATTAAATGCTGCTACAGACTGGTTTATACTGGGATTAAAAGCTGTTACAGACTGGTTTATACTGGGATTAAAAGCTGTTGCAGACTGGTTTATACTGGGATTAAAAGCTGTTACAGACTGGTTTATACTGGGATTAAAAGCTGTTACAGACTGGTTTATACTGGGATTAAAAGCTGCTATGAACTGGTTTATACTGGGATTAAAAGCTGTTACAGACTGGTTTATACTGGGATTAAAAGCTGTTACAGACTGGTTTATACTGGGATTAAAAACTGCTACAGACTGCTTTATACTGGGATTAAAAGCTGTTACAGACTGGTTTATACTGGGATTAAAAGCTGCTACAGACTGGTTTATATTGGGATTAAAAGTTGCTACAGACTGGTTCATACTGAGATTAAAAGCTGCTACAGACTGGTTTATACTGGGATTAAATGCTGCTACAGACTGGTTTATACTGGGATTAAATGCTGCTACAGACTGGTTTATACTGGGATTAAAAGCTGTTACAGACTGGTTTATACTGGGATTAAAAGCTGTTGCAGACTGGTTTATACTGGGATTAAAAGCTGCTACAGACTGGTTTATACTGGGATTAAAAGCTGCTACAGACTGGTTTTAGTGGGATTAAAAGCTGCTACAGACTGGTTTATACTGAGATTAAAAGCTGCTACAGACTGGTTTATACTGAGATTAAAAGCTGCTACAGACTGGTTTATACTGGGATTAAAAGCTGTTACAGACTGGTTTATACTGGGATTAAAAGCTGTTGCAGACTGGTTTATACTGGGATTAAAAGCTGCTACAGACTGGTTTATACTGGGATTAAAAGCTGCTACAGACTGGTTTTAGTGGGATTAAAAGCTGCTATAGACTGGTTTTAGTGGGATTAAAAGCTGCTACAGACTGGTTTTAGTGGGATTAAAGCTATAGACTGGTTTCAGTGGGAGCTTTATGTGTAACTGAAGGTAAAACAAATACAAAAATTGAAGAGGTCCTTCAACTGGTTATAAAGGTGTCTGAAGATGCGGGATGCCTTCATAACGATGTTGACAGTCATCCGTAGCTAAGAGAGGTTCCCTGTAGACTTCAGGTTCTCAGTTCCTGAAAAGGTGAGATCCTGAAGGAATGGAGGTGGAAGGAAGGAAATATTGACATTGGGTGATTGTTTCTGGTTCAGATTCTGAACTTTATTCAGACATTCCCGTAAACGCTTGTTTGTTTCCCGGTATGTTGAAGGAGGACCCAGCTGTCGGATTTATGAGGTGGACTTGGTTATTTCTGCTCAGTCTGACTACACCCATACACAGGCTAAAGGTTGAGCTCGCTTCAGCTGATCCCTGGTTGCTGGGTCCTGATGTCACCTCCCAGCCTGTCTGTGTGGATCTCTTCCTGCTGTTGAAGACGAGGACATGTTCCTTTAAATGTGTCCTCCGCTCTGATTTGCTGATTGTCTGACCACAAACCTCATCCTCGGTTTGATGATTGACAGCTGGGTTTATTCTTTGGTTGCAGAGCAGGGTGTGTGTCACATACCAGCCTGGTAGGGTGGGAGTGACCGAGCAACACAGACAAACAGAGAGAGAGAGAGAGAGAAGGGGGAGGGGTGGCTGCATTCCATCAGAGTCTCACGTACACCTGAGCCAGGTGCATTTAGATGTGCTTCAGGTGCATGTGTGCCAGCTGTTGTTTTGTTTGGGTTTAGAAACTATATATATATATATATATATATATGACACTCATATATAAGTAGATGGATGTTCCACGGATGGAGATGTGTGAGGGACGTTACATGGATGGAGACGTCTGAGGGACGTTACATGGATGGAGACGTCTGAGGGACGTTACATGGTTGGAGACGTCTGAGGGTCGTTACATGGATGGAGACGTCTGAGGGTCGTTACATGGATGGAGACGTCTGCGGGAGATTCTATGGATGGAGACGTCTGAGGGACGTTACATGGATGGAGACGTCTAAGGGTCGTTACATGGATGGAGACGTCTGAGGGACGTTACATGGATGGAGACGTCTAAGGGTCGTTACATGGATGGAGACGTCTGAGGGACGTTACATGGATGGAGACTTCTGAGGGATGTTACATGGATGGAGACGTCTGAGGGACGTTACATGGATGGAGACGTCTGCGGGACGTTACATAGATGGAGACGTCTGAGGGTCGTTACATGGATGGAGACGTCTGAGGGACGTTACATGGATGGAGACGTCTGAGGGAGATTCTATGGATGTAGACGTCTGAGGGATGTTACATGGATGGAGACGTCTGAGGGACGTTACATGGATGGAGACGTCTGACGGACGTTACATGGATGGAGACGTCTGAGGGACGTTACATGGATGGAGACGTCTGACGGATGTTACATGGATGGAGACGTCTGAGGGACGTTACATGGATGGAGACGTCTGCGGGAGATTCCATGGATGGAGACGTCTGAGGGTCGTTACATGGATGGAGACGTCTGCGGGAGATTCCATGAATGGAGACGTCTGAGGGTCGTTACATGGATGGAGACGTCTGCGGGAGATTCCATGGATGGAGACGTCTGAGGGACATTACATGGATGGAGACGTCTGAGGGACGTTACATGGATGGAGATGTCTGAGGGACGTTACATGGATGAAGACGTCTGACGGACGTTACATGGATGAAAATGTCTGAGGGTCGTTACATGGATGGAGACGTCTGAGGGACGTTACATGGATGGAGACGTCTGCGGGAGATTCCATGGATGGAGACGTCTGAGGGACATTACATGGATGGAGACGTCTGAGGGACGTTACATGGATGTAGACGTCTGAGGGACGTTACATGGATGAAGACGTCTGACGGACGTTACATGGATGAAAATGTCTGAGGGACGTTACATGGATGGAGACGTCTGCGGGAGATTCCATGGATGGAGACGTCTACGGGAGATTCCATGGATGGAGACGTCTGCGGGAGATTCCATGGATGGAGACGTCTGAGGGACATTACATGGATGGAGACGTCTGAGGGACGTTACATGGATGGAGACGTCTGAGGGACGTTACATGGATGAAGACGTCTGACGGACGTTACATGGATGAAAATGTCTGAGGGTCGTTACATGGATGGAGACGTCTGAGGGACGTTACATGGATGGAGACATCTGCGGGAGATTCCATGGATGGAGACGTCTGAGGGACATTACATGGATGGAGACGTCTGAGGGACGTTACATGGATGGAGACGTCTGAGGGACGTTACATGGATGAAGACGTCTGACGGACGTTACATGGATGAAAATGTCTGAGGGACGTTACATGGATGGAGACGTCTGCGGGAGATTCCATGGATGGAGACGTCTACGGGAGATTCCATGGATGGAGACGTCTGCGGGAGATTCCATGGATGGAGACGTCTGAGGGACATTACATGGATGGAGACGTCTGAGGGACGTTACATGGATGGAGACGTCTGAGGGACGTTACATGGATGAAGACGTCTGACGGACGTTACATGGATGAAAATGTCTGAGGGTCGTTACATGGATGGAGACGTCTGAGGGACGTTACATGGATGGAGACGTCTGCGGGAGATTCCATGGATGGAGACGTCTGAGGGACATTACATGGATGGAGACGTCTGAGGGACGTTACATGGATGGAGACGTCTGAGGGACGTTACATGGATGAAGACGTCTGACGGACGTTACATGGATGAAAATGTCTGAGGGACGTTACATGGATGGAGACGTCTGCGGGAGATTCCATGGATGGAGACGTCTGCGGGAGATTCCATGGATGGAGACGTCTGAGGGACATTACATGGATGGAGACGTCTGAGGGACGTTACATGGATGGAGACGTCTGAGGGACGTTACATGGATGAAGACGTCTGACGGACGTTACATGGATGAAAATGTCTGAGGGACGTTACATGGATGGAGACGTCTACGGGAGATTCCATGGATGGAGACGTCTACGGGAGATTCCATGGATGGAGACGTCTGCGGGAGATTCCATGGATGGAGACGTCTGCGGGAGATTCTATGGATGGAGACATCTGTCCCTGATCAGACGTATTGATCATTTGGCTGTCTCCATGCTCAGTGTTTCTGCTCCCTGATCATGGACTATATTGTTCCTGGACAAAGACAGGAAACACACACAATAGCATGCGGTGTAATGAGGAGGTGTGGTCTCTGCAGCAGAGTGGGCGGGGCTTCCTCAGGGCTTCCAGCAGACAGGAAGAGCAGTGTTTTCCCCTGTAAACCACTGGTCTGAGATCAGCCTCCTGCCATTGTTCTGTGAGACAGAGTGCCTGGCTCAGAGGCTTCAGGGCCCCACATCAGCCTTCCGAGTTAACAAGTCTTACCTGTTTCAGTCTTTGCTGCCATGGCAACAATCTTTAATTTATTTCTGAAGATTTATGAGATAAGAGATTAGATAAGACTTTATTAATCTCACAGTGGAGAAATTTACTCGTTACAGCGGCTCTCGTTACAGAATAAAGTGCAGAAAGCAGACAGAATAAGGTGAACATGCATCACAACAAGAAGGTGCAATATAAATTATTTACAAGAAAAGAAGTCTAAGAAAAACAAAAAAGAAATATGTAGCATTATAAATATAAAAAAGTATATATATACTATATATATAAAATATATACATATATATATAATTGACAGTGCAAGAAAACAACCTCACAGACTTTATACATATTTACATGGTGATGGTGCATATGAAGAATATGATGGTATTGATAATGGGGGGTATTACACAGTAAAATATAAATAAATACTACACAGTAAAATATAAATAAATACTACACAGTAAAATATAAATAAATATTACACAGTAAAATATAAATAAATACTACACAGTAAAATATAAATAAATATTACACAGTAAAATATAAATAAATACTACACAGTAAAATATAAATAAATACTACACAGTAAAATATAAATAAATATTACACAGTAAAATATAAATAAATATTACACAGTAAAATATAAATAAATACTACACAGTAAAATATAAATAAATATTACACAGTAAAATATAAATAATATTACACAGTAAAATATAAATAAATATTACACAGTAAAATATAAATAAATATTACACAGTAAAATATAAATAAATACTACACAGTAAAATATAAATAAATATTACACAGTAAAATATAAATAAATATTACACAGTAAAATATAAATAAATATTACACAGTAAAATATAAATAAATACTACACAGTAAAATATAAATAAATACTACACAGTAAAATATAAATAAATATTACACAGTAAAATATAAATAAATACTACACAGTAAAATATAAATAAATATTACACAGTAAAATATAAATAAATATTACACAGTAAAATATAAATAAATACTACACAGTAAAATATAAATAAATATTACACAGTAAAATATAAATAAATATTACACAGTAAAATATAAATAAATACTACACAGTAAAATATAAATAAATATTACACAGTAAAATATAAATAAATATTACACAGTAAAATATAAATAAATACTACACAGTAAAATATAAATAAATATTACACAGTAAAATATAAATAAATACTACACAGTAAAATATAAATAAATATTACACAGTAAAATATAAATAAATACTACACAGTAAAATATAAATAAATATTACACAGTAAAATATAAATAAATATTACACAGTAAAATATAAATAAATATTACACAGTAAAATATAAATAAATACTACACAGTAAAATATAAATAAATATTACACAGTAAAATATAAATAAATACTACACAGTAAAATATAAATAAATATTACACAGTAAAATATAAATAAATACTACACAGTAAAATATAAATAAATATTACACAGTAAAATATAAATAAATATTACACAGTAAAATATAAATAAATATTACACAGTAAAATATAAATAAATACTACACAGTAAAATATAAATAAATATTACACAGTAAAATATAAATAAATATTACACAGTAAAATATAAATAAATATTACACAGTAAAATATAAATAAATACTACACAGTAAAATATAAATAAATATTACACAGTAAAATATAAATAAATACTACACAGTAAAATATAAATAAATATTACACAGTAAAATATAAATAAATACTACACAGTAAAATATAAATAAATATTACACAGTAAAATATAAATAAATACTACACAGTAAAATATAAATAAATATTACACAGTAAAATATAAATAAATACTACACAGTATTATGACTATACAGATAAGTTGTACAGTCTGACAGCAGTGGGGATGAAGGACCTGCGGTAGCTCCTTCCTACACTGACGGTGTCTCAGTCTGCTGCTGAAGGAGCTGCTCAGCCCCCCCACAGTGTGGTGCAGCGGGTGAGAGGTGGTGTCCATGATGGATGTGAGCTTGTCCAACATCCTCCTCTCACCCACCTCCTCCACAGAGTCCAGCGGGCGCTCCAGGACAGAGCTGGTCCTCCTGTCCAGCTTGTTCAGTCTCTTCCTGTCCCGGTCAGTGCTGCTCGCTCCCCAGCAGACAACAGCGTAGAGGACAGCAGAGGCTACCACAGAGACATAAAATGTCCTTAGCAGAGGCTACCACAGAGACATAAAATGTCCTTAGCAGAGGCTACCACAGAGTCATAAAATGTCCTTAGCAGAGGCTACCACATAGACATAAAATGTCCTTAGCAGAGGCTACCACAGAGACATAAAATGTCCTTAGCAGAGGCTACCACAGAGACATAAAATGTCCTTAGCAGAGGCTACCACAGAGACATAAAATGTCCTTAGCAGAGGCTACCACAGAGACATAAAATGTCCTTAGCAGAGGCTACCACAGAGACATAAAATGTCCTTAGCAGAGGCTACCACAGAGTCATAAAATGTCCTTAGCAGAGGCTACCACAGAGACATAAAATGTCCTTAGCAGAGGCTACCACAGAGTCATAAAATGTCCTTAGCAGAGGCTACCACAGAGACATAAAATGTCCTTAGCAGAGGCTACCACAGAGACATAAAATGTCCTTAGCAGAGGCTACCACAGAGACATAAAATGTCCTTAGCAGAGGCTACCAGAGTCATAAAATGTCCTTAGCAGAGGCTACCACAGAGTCATAAAATGTCCTTAGCAGAGGCTACCACAGAGACATAAAATGTCCTTAGCAGAGGCTACCACAGAGTCATAAAATGTCCTTAGCAGAGGCTACCACAGAGACATAAAATGTCCTTAGCAGAGGCTACCACAGAGTCATAAAATGTCCTTAGCAGAGGCTACCACAGAGACATAAAATGTCCTTAGCAGAGGCCTGCACACTCCAAAGGACCTCAGTCTCCTCAGGAGGTGGAGGCGACTCTGGCCCTTCTTGTACTTGGCGTCTGTGTGGTGTGACCAGTCCAGTTTACTGTTGAGGTGAACACCCAGGTACTTGAAACTGTCCACCAGGTCAATGTCCTTCCCCCGGATGTTCACCGGTGTGTGGGGTAGTGTCCTTCTCCGGAAGTCCATCACCATCTCCTTGGTCTTACTGGTGTTTAACACAGGTGGTTGCACTCACACCAGTCCACAAAGTCCATGATGACTGACCGGTACTCCAGCTCGTTCCCCTCAGACACACAGCCCACAATGGCTGAGTGGTCAGAGACCTTCTGGAGATGACAGCTGCTGGTGTTGTAGGTGAAGTCCGAGGTGTAGAGGGTGAAGAGGAACGGTGAGAGCACTGTTCCCTGAGGGGCCCCCGTGCTGCAGGACAGGGACCTTCTCCAGGCTGAGGCTCAGGTTAAAGATGAACCTGAGCACCTCACAGAGCTGGTCTGCACAGGTCCTGAGCAGCCTGATGCCATCTGGTCCTGCAGCTTTCCTGTTCTTCAGCCGCCTCAGTTCTCTCCTCACCTGGGCTGATATAAGGGAGAGGGGGGAGGTGGAGGGCAGTGGGGGGCTGGTGGTGGAGTCCATGGGTACCCTGGACTTATTTATTCATTCTTTTATTAAAAATCTTGGTGTTTTATTTGATCCTAACCTTAAATTTGACAGGCAGGTTGGTGCAGTAGTCCAGTCTAGCTTTTATCAGCTGAGGCTTATCAGCAGAATTAAACCTTAGTTTAGGATTAATCACGCTTTTATTTTCTCTAGACTGGACTACTGTAACTCCCCTTATTCTGGGATTGATCAATGTCTTCTGCGCCGTCTTCAGCTGATTCAGAACTCAGCTGCCCGCTTACTAACGGGTACTGGACGGCGGGAGCACATTACGCCAGTGCTGCCTTCACTGGCTGCCTGTTGCTTTTAGAATTTCTTTTAAACTCTTACTTTTGACTTTTAAATGTTTACATGGTCTAGCACCTCCTTATCTGTCCGAGTTGCTTCACCACCACCGTCCTGGTAGGGCACTGAGGTCGGAAAAGCAATTCAGGTTAGTAGTCCCGAGGACACGGTTAGTCACTCGGGGAGACGGAGCTTTCTCCGTGGTGGCTCCGAAACTTTGGAATGGACTTCCTCTCTCTGTGAGGTCTGCCAAAGATCTGAGTAATTTTAAATGTCTTTTGAAAACTTATCTCTTTACTTTGGCTTTTAACACTAGAGAGCAGGATCATTAGGCTAGGTCTTTTTATTTAATTATATTTTTATCTGTTATTTTACTGTTTTAAACTGCTTGTTTTATTGTGATTTGATGTTTTATTTGTTGTCATTTTATCTGTATAGCACTTTGGGTACCCTGGGGTATTAGAAGGTGCTATAGAAATAAAGGTTGATTGATTGATTGATTGGTGTGGAGTGGAGATGGGGGGTAGGTGAAAGTGAAGGTGGTCGGGGGAAGGGGATGGTAGACGCTGGACTGGGGGTGTGTGATATCTGAAGAGGAGGGAGGGGGGTTAGAATCAAATCTGTAAAAGAACAGATTTAAATCATTGGTCCAGCGCTGGTCTCCATCAGCTGTCCCTCTGGCACCACTCTGTCCAAATCCAGAGATCTCCTTCAGCCCTCTCCACACGTGTTATTCTGCTCCAGCTGCTCCTCCAGCTTCTTCCTGTAGCTGTCCTTGGCCCGCCTGATCTTGTCCTGGAGTTCATGCTGAACTCTCCTCTGCTCCTCTCTGTCCCCTGAAATGAAAGCCCTCTTCTTCTGGTTCAGCAGGACTTTAAGCTCAGGGGTCACCCAGGGTTTGTTGGAGAAACACCGCACCCTCCGGGTTGGCACAGTGTTCTCCACACAGAAGTTGATGTAGTCTGTGATGCTGTGGGTCAGGACATCAATGTCCTCTCCATGAGAGCTGCAGAGTGTCTCCCAGTCTGTGGTTTGGAAACAGTCTCTCAGTCTCTCATTCACCTCATTGGTCCACACTTTCACAGACTTCTTCTGTGCCAGCTGTCTTCTCACCCTGGGTGTGTATTCAGGGAGCAGATGTACGAGGTTGTGATCAGAGCGTCCAAGCGGGGGGAGGGGGGCGGAGGTGTATGCGTCCTTCACATTAGGGGGTTAGGGTGTGCGAGGTGTGATTGAAATCCCCGCTGATGAGCAGGAGGGACTGCGGGTGGCGAGTCTGCATCCGAGTCACTGCGCTGGTGCTCACAAGCAGCTGCTGCATCGGCCGAGGGAGGGATGTACACATTAAACAGTATAACGTGTGAAAACTCCCTCGGGAGGTAATACGGCCGCATACCCACAGCGAGTAACTCAATGTCCCTGGTGCAGAGTTGTTCCTTTACAGAGATGTGCGCCGGGTTGCACCATCTCTCGTTGACATACACCGCGAGTCCCCCGCCTTTCCTCTTACCACTCTCCGCCGCACTCCTATCCGCGCACGAAAGTTTGAATCCATCCAGGGAAACCACAGAGTCCGGAATAAGTCCATTCAGCCACATCTCCGTTAAACACATGAGGCTACATTCCCTGAACTCCCGCTGTAGCCGGGTCAGCGCCGTGAGCTCGTCAGTCTTGTTGGAGAGGGAACAAACGTTTCCCATAATCACAGAGGGTAAATATGGGCTGTACCTCCATTTCCTCTCCTGGAGCTTTCTTCCTGCTCTGCAGCCTCTTCTTTTTCTGCGTATCTCCGCGAGAATCTCCGGCTGGTCCCTGGTGTAAACAATAGAGCCGTGGCTGAAACCAAAGGTGTCCCCTGCCGAAGTTTGGAAAAGTGCCAAAAGAAGCAGAAGTCCAAATAGAAAAGTAAGAAAAGCAGGCTTCCCATGTGCAGAACTGCACCTGGTTCTGACTACTGTAAAGAAAAAAAGAAAACCATAGAACGTCTAAAAACCATAGAAAACACTAAAAAGAGGAAAAGAGGAGGCAGAGCTGCCGTAACACGCAACTGCTCGCACAGCGCCATTTTGTTTATCTGCTGTGTCTCAGACAGATGTAGTCAGGCTCAGGTGACGGGCAGGCTCACACATCTAGATCTGGTCCGATCTGGATGATCAGGGACAAAGTGCACACTTTCCTGGTGCTGAGCATAGACTGTATATAAAAGATGGGCGGAGCCTCCGTGACGTCACCCGTAGGTTTCCGAAGAGCAAAGTGAAAATCGTTGGGTGTTCAAACCATCGCCATCTTGGCAACGTCATGCGTGTCGTTAGTCCCGGAAAATCCAAAAATGGGCAAAGAGGTGGAGCTGAGAGTGAGACTGTGAAGGTGGGGGTGGATGATTGACACCCATCAAACTCCAAGCTGCCTGTAGCTAATAGCTAACTGAGCTAATCCCAAGCAACGGTAGCTAACCAGCTAACGTAGGTAGGTGGGCTAAAGCTAAGGTGTGCTGTTAGCCGGCTAAAATTCGCTGTTGTGCTACACTCTCCCTTCTTGCCGTGGATATTGGACATCAGCCACATTCACTAGCTCATCCGGGGGGGATCCCGAGGCGTTCTGAGGCCAGCCAAGAGATGTAGTCCATCCAGCGTGTCCTGGGTCTTCCCCAGGGCCTCTTACCGGTGGGACATGCCCACCTCACCAGGGAGGCGTCCAGGAGGCATCCTAACCAGATGCCCGAGCCACCTCATCTGGCTCCTCTCGATGTGGAGGAGCAGCGGCTCTACTCTGAGCCCCTCCTGGATCACCGAGCTTCTCACCCTATCTCTAAGGGAGAGCCCGGCCACCCTGCGGAGAAAACTCATTTCGGCCGCTTGTATTTGCAATCTTGTTCTTTCGGTCACTACCCACAGCTCGTGACTATAGGTGAGGGTAGGAACGTAGATCGACCAGTAAATCGAGAACTTTGCCTTTTGGCTCAGCTCCTTCTTCACCACGACAGACCGATGCAGAGTCCACATCACTGCAGACACCGCACCGCACCGGTCCTTTTCAGGCTGAGGACCATGGTCTCGGATTTGGAAGTGCTGATTCTCATCCCAGCCACTTCACACTCGGCTGTGAATCACTCCAGTGAGAGCTGAAGATCACGGCCCAACGAAGCCAATAGAACCACATCATCCGCAAAGAGCAGAGACCCAATCCTGAAGCCACCGAACCGGATCCCCTCAACACCTCGGCTGCACCTAGAAATTCTGTCCATAAAAGTTAGGAACAGAATCAGTGACAAAGGGCAGCCTTGGCAGAGTCCAACCTGCACGGGAAAAGATTCTGATTTACTGCCGGTGATGGGGACCAAGCTCTGACACTGGTCATACTGGGACTGAACAGTTCGTACAAGTAATCCATACTCCCGGAGTACCCCCCACAGGAGTCCCCAGGGGACATGGTCGAACACCTTCTCCAAGTCCACAAAGCACATGTAGACTGGTTGAGCAAACTCCCATGCCCCCTCCAAGAGCCTGGAGAGAGTGTAGAACTGGTCCACTGTTCCACAACTGGGATGAAACCACACTGCTCCTCCTCAAGCCGAGGTTCGACGATCCGACGGACCCTCCTCTCCAGCACCCCTGAATAGACCTTACCAGGGAGGCTGAGGAGTGTAATCCCCCTGTAGTTGGAGCACACCCTCCAGTCCCCCTTTTAGAAGAGGGGGTCCACCACCCCAGTCTGCCAGTCCAGGGGGACTGTCCCTGATGTCCACACGATACTGCAGAGGCGTGTCAGCCAAGACAGCCCTACAGCATCCAAAGTCTTAAGGAACACTCGGCAGACCTCATCCACCCCCTGGGCCTTGCCACCAAAGAGCTGTTTAACCACCTCAGCGACCTGAGCCCTAGAAATGGGAGAGCCAGCACCAGGGTCCCCAGACTCTGCTTCCTCATCGGAAGACGTGTTGGTGGTATTCCCCCAACCACCTCACAACGTCCCAAGTCGAGGTCAGCAGCCCCCAGTAGTACGTACATGTTAACTCACCTTAAGGACAGTAGAACATGTTCCTGTTAACTCACCTGGAAGTCAGTAGAACATACCTGTTAATTCACCTGGAGGAGAGTAGAACGTACCTGTTAACTCACCTGGAGGAGAGTAGAACGTACCTGTTAATTCACCTGGAAGACAGTAAAGTTCCTGTTAACTCACCTGGATGACAGTAGAATGTTCCTGTTAACTCACCTGGATGGAAGTAGAACATACCTGTTAACTCATGTTATGTTAATTAACATACCTGTTAATTCACCTGGAGGACAGTAGATAGTTCCTGTTAACTCACCTGGAGGAGAGTAGAACATACCTGTTAATTCACCTGGAGGACAGTAGAACATACCTGTTAACTCACCTGGAGGAGAGAGGAACATACCTGTTAATTCACCTGGAGGAGAGTAGAACATACCTGTTAATTCACCTGGAGGACAATAGAACATACCTGTTAACTCACCTGAAGGACAGTAGAACATACCTGTTAATTCACCTGGAGGACAGTAGAACATACCTGTTAATTCACCTGGAGGAGAGAGGAACATACCTGTTAACTCACCTGGAGGAGAGAGGAACATACCTGTTAATTCACCTGGAGGACAGTAGAACATACCTGTTAATTCACCTGGAGGAGAGTAGAACATACCTGTTAATTCACCTGGAGGACAGTAGAACATACCTGTTAATTCACCTGGAGGACAGTAGAACATACCTGTTAACTCACCTGGAGGAGAGAGGAACATACCTGTTAATTCACCTGGAGGAGAGTAGAACATACCTGTTAATTCACCTGGAGGAGAGTAGAACATACCTGTTAATTCACCTGGAGGACAGTAGAACATACCTGTTAATTCACCTGGAGGACAGTAGATAGTTCCTGTTAACTCACCTGGAGGAGAGTAGAACGTACCTGTTAATTCACCTGGAGGACAGTAGATAGTTCCTGTTACATCACCTGGAGGAGAGTAGAACGTACCTGTTAATTCACCTGGAGGACAGTAGAAAGTAATAAAATGTTTCATTGATCAGACATCATCCAATCAGACAAGATTCATTGATGGACAAGTAAACATTCATTCATTATTTCATCTGTAAAACTACTGAAGCTACATCAGTATAAACGTTTTCTGGTTCAGAGTCCTGCTCCAGAGTCCAGCTCCAGTCCTCATGTCTTCAATATTGACATATTGTACATGTTGCTGTAATCTTCTAAAGTGGTCCTGATCAATTGTTCTCAGCTTTCTGAAGCTTTCTGCCTTTAAAGTTGTTCTTTGGATATTTCCTGCTTTTTTCTCAGTTTCAGTCTGGTCCTGACTGTAATGAATGGGTGGAGGTGGTGAGAACCCAAATGCAGGCAGTCGAGACTGGAGGCAGAACTGTGCAGGTGACAATGGTTTATTTCTCACCAACTCATGACAGGGAACCACACAAAACAGGGATGAACCAAAAGGATCTGACCAGGGCAAACTGAAAACCACGGGGTATATAAACACAGAGGAGCAAACTGAGAACAGGTGAAGTGAATCAAAATAAAACCCGGTGAGCTAATGAGCCAGAGACAGAAAACACAGCACATGAGGAAAACAGGAAAAGTGAACTAAACGTGACAAACCCCAAAACCATAAACCAAAAATCAAGACCAAAACTAAAACATGACACAAACGATGATCTTAACAGAAAAATAAAGACAAAAAAACAGAACTAGAAACCAAGATCTAACCAGAACTAAACATGACCAACCAAAACCCTAAACCATGATCAACAGAAAGAAAACCTGAAAACCACAAACTATGAACCAAGATCAAAATCTAACACAAACCAAAACAGACCAAATCCAAACACAAGAACCATGACCAACACCATGAATTATGACACCTGATTACGGACCAATAACAGTCCACTCCATCCATCCATCATCCATCCATCCATCATCCATCCATCCATCCATCCATCCATCCATCCATCCATCCATCATCCATCCATCCATCCATCCATCCAATCACCCATCCATCCATCCATCCATCCATCCAATCACCCATCCATCCATCCATCCATCCATCCATCCATCCATCCATCCATCCATCCATCCATCCATCTATCCATCATCCATCCATCCATCCATCCATCATCTATCCATCCATCATCCATCCATCCATCCATCCATCCATCCATCCATCCATCCATCCATCCATCCATCCATCCAATCACCCATCCATCCATCCATCCATCCAATCACCCATCCATCCATCCATCCATCCATCCATCCATCATCCATCCATCATCCATCTTTCTCTGATGAAGACTATGGTTTTCCGGAGGTGTGGTGTAGTGGAGCTGACTGCAGGCAGACTTGTTCCGACATGAAATTGAAACCATTCCTGACATTCCTGAAGGTTTCTGTGTCCCAGCAGCTGCTGCTGTTGTTGTTATTCCAGGACTAAGCTGGAAAGGAGTCGGTCAGTCCCAGAGCCAGGACCCAGTAGCAGGTGGGGAATGGATTGCTGTGAGCCTAATTCTAGAATTACTCCACTGAGCCACATTGAGGCAGATTAGTGTGAGAGTACTTCTCCTCTGTTTAAAAACACTTAAATGTGACCCAGCTGATCTCGACGGGTAGAACAGAAAGTTAACATTTCATTCATGAAGGCAACGTCCGTGTAGTAATCTCACCCAAGCATCAGACTTTACACATGACAGACAGTCTGAGGCCAGAGCAGTAAAGGAGCCAAGCAGTGATACCGTGGGAGATCCAATCAGCTTCATGGATCATATTTCCAACAGAAACCACAGATGCTCAGCGCTGATGTTCTCTCCACTCAACAAGCGGAACCATAGAGGAATGCTCAGTAACTCACCTGTACAGGTGCTGTATAGGTTAATGTAAGAGCTCAGCCAGACTGGTCCTGGTCCACACTGTGCAACTCTGTAAAACATCAGGAAACATCTGCAGCAGATAGAAACCAAACATCAGCAACATCTAGTCAGAAGCAGATGGAGAGACGAGCACGTTTGTAAGCGTGCACTTGCGAACGTGCATGTGTGGCCATACAACAAGGAAGAAATGTGTGCCCCCAGACCGGAGCCCCCCGGCGTGACGGGGCAGGGGCACCGGGCAGCACAGGGCGACTGCGAGCCGGCCCAGCGGGCGCCCCACAGGCCCAAGGGCCACCCATTCCTCCCAGCAGAGCCCCGTCTGTTTAAATTGTCTTGTAAAATTGTGTGCCTTTCCTGTACTTTGAATGTTTTATTATTTGTTTGTACAGTGTCCTTGGGTGCCCTGAAAGGCGCTTTAAATAAAATGTATTATTATTATTATTATTATTATTATTATTAACCCCACGGGCCCCGACCGCCCCAGGTGAAACCACCGCCGGCCACGCCAACCCAACACCAAGGCTAGGCACCCCAGGGCCAAGAACATGTCCGTAGGTCCCACAACCACCCCCATATCCTCTTTACTCTCCACAAAAAAACCCTCTTTACCCGATCCTTACCCATCTAGTTTGTGACTGCCTCTCATTTAGAATTTCCTTTAAAATTTTACTTTTTACTTTTAAATGTTTAAATGGGCTGGCTCCTCCCCATCGGTCTGAGCTCCTGCACCATCACCATCCTGGTAGAGCTCTGAGGTCTGGCTAACAGCACTGAAAAGACGACAAAGAGAACCAGATTCTGATCAGATGATTTAGTTCCACCATAAAATAGCTGTTAAACAGGTGATAATATTAATCAGTGTACTAATTCAAATAAAAAGAGACAATCCTATTTTATTTATAAAGCACTTTATAACAAAAACGGTGGACAGAAGTACTGTAGACAAGAATAAAAGCACAGAGCAAAATCAAATAAGTTAGTTAAAAGTTAAAACATCAAAACAAAAGCTAAATGTCCACAACTCAAGAGTGAGAGGAAGCCAGTGAGAACAGGTGAGTATAAATCATGAAAGGTACGCAGAGGCAGGTTGTTCCACAAAAAGCAGAAGCCCAATCTCCTCAGAGTTTACGCCTGGTTCTCGCCACCATCAAAGTTTGATTGTCAGTGGGCGGGGCTTGCCCACTGGGCTCCGCCTATAGTGCTGTTTCCCACATCAGTCATTCTTCTTCTTTGGTTTCTGCCTTTTCTTTCTTCTTCAGTTTGTTCTGCTGGTGGAAAACAGAAAGGATGCTGAAGTTGTGGTGAAAGTAGAGAAGTTATCTTCTGCTTGGATCAGACTGATGTGGGTCAGTTCTGCTTCAGCAGAGCAGGTCCAGAGTGTCAGCGGGTTCTGGTTCCAAACAAACCAACAAACAAGGACAAAAACTCCAAACAACCTGATTATCTGACCAGAACATGGTCCACATCTGGATTCCAGACCTGTACCTGAAACATGGGTACCAAAAGTAGTCCAGATCAGGTCTGAAAGGCAGAACCACAAAGTACCAGGAAACCAGACCAGATGAGATACAGAGCTGGGTCTAAAAGACCCCAGAGACTCAAAACCCTAGAAAAAGTTGCAAACTAGAGAAAAGATGCTGATCTTCACACAGATGTCTTCTCTCTCTTAGGAGGCCGCGGATCACAGCAGACCTTTGACCCCTCACCTTCAGAGGCATCGATTGGAGGGGGCAGGGCCTGCAGAGCAGAGGGTGGTCATGGCAGCAAAGTCCTCCCTGATCAGCAGAGGTGAGTCCAGCTGGACAGAACTCTGATAAATCCTTTTTAACCAGAAGTTACAAACCTTCAGATTGTTCTGATCTTGGTAAAAGTTGAAGCTGGATTTCATCAGAACTTTAGAAAAGATAAAAACGTCAAGTTGTGAGAACAGTTCTGACCTGGTCTCAGTGTGAGCCTTCAAGTTTTCTGATACCTGCAGGTCTTGATGTGACTTGGCTGTAATAACATCTGGAACTGCTCTTTCAGGTCTGGGTCTGGTCCTGGTGGAGTTTGAGTATGAGTATGAGGGTCGGGATGGGGAGCTCGTCTCCATCAAACCCAACGAGCGCTATGTCCTGCTGGCTAAGACCAACGACCACTGGTGGCAGGTCCAGAATGACCACAGCTCCAAGCCCTTCTACATTCCGGCCAATTACGTCAAAGAGCTACCAGGAAACTTCCCCTGCCCTCTGGACTTTGCTGAGCCACCCTGTCCTAAACCGGTGCCACATCCTGTAGTGGCCCCTGTCCCTGTTCCAGTTCCCGTCCCTGTACCAAAGCCTCTGGAAGAACCCAGATCCAAACCAGGTGATGAGGTAACAATCCGCCTCAGACCCGATGCTTCTACCATGTTCCACAAGAAAGAGAACCGTATGTCCACATTTGGATTCCCGCTGGACTTACAGGACAAAGCAGCTCAGGTGCCATCATCTAGACACTCCAGCAACCTTCCTGCTGGTTCTGCAGAGGCCGGGTCTACAGTGTCCAGCAGAACTGCAAACATGGCTGACATGAGGAAGCAGTCCCCCCTGGAGGACCACAGGGACTCTGAGAAGCCCAGAGTTCCCAGTTTCAGTCCAGCAGATCCCCAATCCATATCCCGACCCCAGCCCATTCCAGTGGAGATGCCGGTAGTCCCCCCACACAACAACCTCCGCAACATGTCCCTATCACCTAAGGAGATTCCAGCAAAGTCTGAGAATGAGGAGGAGGAGGAAATGGTTGAGGAGGACATGAGCATTGAGGAGAGCAGCGAGGAGGAGGAGTCACAGAGGGAGGAAGACTCAAACCACATCTATGAGTCCATCCAGGACCTGAACCTAGACCTGGATGCTCTGGTTGGAGGAAATCAGTGTCCAGGACCACCACCTGAGTCTGCACCCGCTCCACCTCCTCTACCCACCACAAAGGTATGACACCTGTGACACCTTCAGGTCTTTCTAAAACAACTGTTAGTCAGGTTCTGAACCAGAAACCAAACAGCTTCAGAATTTCATCAGATCCCATGATGTTCTGGTTCTGAGAGAACCACAAACTCAGAGTTTATCAGACGGTGAAAATAGTTTAGCTACAGTTCTTTTACAGTTCTGTTACTGTTCAGCTGCAGTTCTGTTAGAGTTCTGTTAGAGTTCTGTTAGAGTTCTCCTACAGTCCACCTACTGTTCTGCTACAGTGCTGTTACAGCTCAGCTACAGTTCTGTTAAAGTTCTGTTAGAGTTCTCCTACAGTTCTGCTACAGTCCACCTACTGTTCTGCTACAGTTCAGCTACAATTCAGCTACAGTTCTACTATAGTTCAGCTACAGTGCTGTTACAGCTCAGCTACAGTTCTGTTAGGGTTCTGCTAGAGTTCTGCTAGAGTTCAGTTACAGTTCTGATAAAGTTCTGTTAAAGTTCTGTTAGAGTTCTGCTACAGTTCTACTACAGTCCACCTACTGTTCTGCTACAGTTCTGTTACTGTTCAGCTACAGTTCTACTACAGTTCTATTATATTTCAGCTACAGTTCTGCTACAGTTCTGCTACAGTTCTGGTATAGTTCAGCTACAGTTCTTTTACGGGTCAGTTACAGTTCTGTTAGAGTTATGCCAGATGAATGGATGGATGGTTGATGCCAGCTATGTATAGGTAGACTAGGTACATTTATGCACTGTACATGTAGATTAGTTACATGTAGGCTAGGTACAAGTAGGCTATGTATATGTAGCATAAAGACATGTAGGCTAGTTATGTGTAGACTAGGTACATGTAGACTAGGTACATGTAGGCTATGCATATGTAGGATAAAGACATGTAGGCTAGTTATGTGTAGACTAGGTACATGTAGGCTAGGTACATGTAAGCTATGTATATGTAGGCTAGTTTTGTGTAGGCTAGGTATATGTATTCTATGTAAATATAGGCTATGTACATGTGGACTGGGTACATTTAGGCTATGTATATGTAGGCTATGTACATATAGGCTAGGTATATTTAGGGTATGTACATGTAGGCTATGTATATGTAGGTTTGGTACATTTAGGCTATGTATATGTAGGTTAGGCACATTTAGGCTATGTATATGCGGGCCATATACATATAGCCTATGTATATGTAGGCTATGTTCATGTAGGCTAGGTATATGGAGGTTATGTACATGTAGGCAAGGTAAATTTAGGCTATGTATAGGTAGGCTATGTATATGTTGGCTATGTATATGTAGGCTATGTACATGTAGGCTTTGTACATGTAGGCTATGTGATCTGGATTTCCCCGCTGGTGTGACAGCGGTGGAGCATCGTCAGACAAGGATATCCATGTGGGATCGTCTGATCGGATCAATGAAAGTGAGCAGAGGTCTGCTGGAACTAATTTCAGAGCTGTTTCCTGTATCACGGACTTGGGAAGACCTGCAGACCTGAAGCAGCCCCAGCCAGCATCTTAATTTACATTATTGGTTTTTGGTTGTTTCAATCATTTAGATTTTCATTTATTATACAAACTTTATTTGTTTAAAATAATTATAGTTCAAATATTTGAATCTGATCTATATTTTAAATATGAATTTTGTGTAAATAATTATTATTTATCTGTTTATTTTAGGATTTTCCCATTTTCTCCACCTAAAAATATTTAATCTAAAGGCTAAATGTGAGAGAACGTTTCTGGTTTGGGGTGATTTAGCAGCAAGTTCTGATCACCAGGTTCTGATCAGTATTGGGTCTTGTACTGAAGGTAGTTTACAGGCTTTCTGTGGGTTGTGATGTCAAAGCAGGATGTGATGAGGTCAGCAGGATGTGGTGATGTCGCTGCAGACAGGATATGTTTAGGGTCAGACAGGAAACTGTGAGAGGACGGAGCTGCAGCGACACCTGCAGATCAGACTGAGAACCGGTCCAGTAACCTGACACCTGAGAGGGAGTGTGTGAACTGGTTGGACTGGTTTGGAACTGAAGTCTCTTTGTGCAGAAAAGTTCACTTTAATAGATTTAACTTTAACTTTCAGACAGTTTAAACACAGTGAAGTCCCAATGTGGTGTTTCTACCAGGAAAACAGTTCTCATCCAGTTTGGATCCAGCCTCATTTCTACATATTTCCAAGAAAAAAGGAAACAGCTGATTTACTGAAACATGTCCAGCTTTTGATTCAGAACCAGAGTTGGTCCAGTTCTACGGATCATATCTAATAATAAAAATAACAATAATAACAGTGATAATTAATAGAAAATTATAAATAATAATAATATTACATATTTATGATGCACTTTGCATTAAAGAAATGTCAAACTGCTGCAGACTAAGAAGATAAAGACCAATAACAGGATATAAAAACAAAGAAAGAGACCTGTCTCTGCAGAGGACGTGAGGACGTTGGAAGGGTGCTGTCTCTGCCGGATTCCAGGACTCTGTGAGGACGCTGGAAGGGTCCTGTCTCTGCCGGGTTCCAGGACTCCGTGAGGACGTTGGAAGGGTCCTGTCTCTGCCGGGTTACAGGACAGGACAGGATCATATCTTTTTTTATCTAATAATAAAAATAACAATAATAACAGTGATAATTAATAGAAAATTAAAAATAATAATAATATTACATATTTATGATGCACTTTGCATTAAGAAATGTCAAACTGCTGCAGACTAAGAAGATAAAGACCAATAACAGGATATAAAAACAAAGAAAGAGACCTGTCTCTGCAGAGGACGTGAGGACGTTGGAAGGGTGCTGTCTCTGCCGGGTTACAGGACTCCGTGAGGACGTTGGAAGGGTGCTGTCTCTGCCGGGTTACAGGACTCCGTGAGGACGTTGGAAGGGTCCTGTCTCTGCCGGGTTACAGGACTCCGTGAGGACGTTGGAAGGGTCGTGTGTGTGTGTTAGTAAATATGTGTAGGGATTGTAGGGATGTGAGGGATTAACAGTTTTAGGCTTTATTAACTAAGGACATGATCAATAACTTGTCATGTTCCCATCCTGCCCAGACTGAAATCCAGCGAGTATGAAACAGACTTGTGTACACACACACACACATATATACACACACACACACACTCTTCCCCACACACTTATATAGTGCTTTTTCAGTCAGCTTGACCACTCAAAGAGCTTTACACTACATATCACATTCACACACACACACACACACACACCCACCCCAATAGGCACATGAGGGTGTGAATGTGGGGTTAGGTGTCTTGCCCAAGGACACTTAGACATCTAGTAGTCAGGGTTGGCCTGGAATCGATCTACCGACCTTCAGGTTGGAAGACAACTGCTCTTTCTCCTGAGCTAAGCCGTCCCAAATGACTGGAGGAGCTACTCAGACAGACTGGTTTCATAGTGAAAGGAGGGTGGGGGCGGTGCCACACGGTGCACTGAGCCAGGGGGCGTGGTCACAGTGTGTGTGTGTGTGTGGGGGGGGGGGGGGGGGGGGGGGGGCGGAGCTTACAGCTGCTGTAGAGATCTGCAGCCTGACAGCATGAAGCAGCTTCACTTCCACACGGATCATGAACAGAACCAGAACCTGTGACGGAGGACTCAGACAAGGAGAGGTGCATTCTGGGTAAGTCCACATGTTCTGATCCAGCCTGGACCAGCAGTAGTTCATCCTGAAACAGAAACCGGAGGAAGTTTGGGTTGAAAAAGCAGCTCACACAGAAGAAGATGGTGATGATCTCCTTCCTCTTCGGGATAATGTGTAACTCAAGTCTCATGTTGGCAAGTGAGTCTGTTAAACTTTCAGAGGAGGAAAACCTGATCCTGGACTCGGCTCGGGTCACATGATCCCCAGCAGCAGCAAGGAAATCCAGCTCTTCATCTAACAGGATATTTCCTGGAACATCTGCAAACCTTTGTGTTTGGATTTCACACAAAATTAGAAAACTGTTCGTAAATAAATAAAGTTCAAAGAGGAACTAAAGCAGCATCGTCATCATCATTGTCGTCGTCATGGTTGCGTGTGGATGTTGCTAATAGAAAGGGGGGGGAGCCTGACACACTGATGGTTGCGGGGGCAGATGGCTGACACTGCAGCTGCACATCAGCTGATTTCAGAAGGATTTCCTGATCAGAGATCAATAACGTCATTGATCAGTCTTCTCACAGTCCGGTTCTGACTGATTCCAGGTTCCCCTGAAGCTCTGGAGGTTTATTTACAGAAACAGAAAGATCAGTTTCTTCCAGCTGATCAATAACTTTGATCAGTTGCACCAGGGACTGGTTCTGTGTCCTGAGGCTACTGATCCGGTGTGTGTGTCCATCTCCATAGTTACATATCAGTCGTCAGGATAAACCAGGTGCTTTGTTTAATTTGATTTTTGGTCCAGTCTGACCGGTCCAGAGCAGGTTCTGGTCCCAGATCAGTTTGGTTAGGATTCCAGTCTGTCATCAGGTCTTGGTAATCCCCTGATCCAGCGACAGTGGTTTGGAGCTCCTGGGCTGGTTTAGTCTTGGTCTCGACTGAGTCCCTCATTTAGTCCTGGTCTGGACCCAGTCTCTGGTTTAGTCCTGATCTGGACCCAGTCTCTGGTTTTGTCCTTGTCTGGACTGAGTCCGTGGTTTAGTCCTGATCTGGACCTAGTCTCTCGTTTAGACCTGGGCTGGACCCCACTCTCTGGTTTATTCCTTGTCTGGACTGAGTCTGTGATTTAGTCCTGGTCTAGCATGAGTCACTGGTTTAGTCCTGGTCTGGATACAGTCTCTGGTTTAGTCCTGGTCTGAACCCAGTGTCTGGTTTAGTCCTGTCTTGCCCCAGTCTCTGGTTTAATCCTGGTATAGATTGAGTCTCTGGTTTAGTCCTGTTCTGTTACCATTCTCCAGTTTAGTCCTATTCTGGACTGAGTCTGTGATTTAGTCCTTGTCTAGACTGAGTCTCTGGTTTAGTCCTGTTCTAGAATGAGTCCCTGGTAAGACTGGTTCTCTGGTTTAGCCCTGGTCTAGCATGAGTCACTGGTTTAGTCCTGGTCTGGATACAGTCTCTGGTTTAGTCATGGTCTGAACCCAGTGTCTGGTTTAGTCCTGTCTTGCCCCAGTCTCTGGTTTAGTCTTGGTCTAGACTGAGTCTCTGGTTTAGTCCTGTTCTGGACTGAGTCCCTGGTTGGACTAAGTCTGATTTAGTCCTGGTCTGGACCCAGTCTCTGGTTTAGTCATCTTCTGGACCCATTCTCTGGTTTAGTCATCTTCTGGACCCAGTCCCTGGTTTAGTCTTGGGCTGGACCCAGTCTCTAGTTTAGTCCTGTTCTGGACCCAGTTTCTCTTTTAGTCCTGTTCTGGGCCCAGTCTCTGGTTTAGTCTTGTTCTGGACCCAGTCCCTGGTTTAGTCCTGGTCTAAACCCAGTCTCTGGTTTAATGCTAGACTAGACTGAGTCTCTGGTTTAGTCTGTTCTGGACCAAGTCTCTGGTTTAGTCCTGGTCTAGACTGAGTCTCTGGTTTAGTCTTGTTCTGGATTGTGTCTCTGGTTTAGTCCTGGTCTACACTGAGTCTCTCTTTTAGTCCTGGTCTAGACCCAGTCTCTGGTTTAGTCTTGTTCTGGACTGAATCACTGGTTTAGTCCTGAAATCGGACCCAGTCCCTGGTTGAGTCCTGGTCTGAACCCAGTGTCTGGTTTAGTACTGGTCTTGACCCACCCTCTGGTTTACTCCTGGTTTAGACTGAGTCTCTGGATTTGTTCTGGTCTAGAGTGAGTCCCAGGTTTAGTTCTGTTTTGGACCCAGCTTTGGACGCCTCGATGAGGAGGTGCTCTGGGATGACCATCGGGACTCGGCCGCCTTTGTCCGAGCCAGTAATTTGCTGGTCTATGCTGAGCCGCTAGTCCAGGCAGCCACAGCTGGGCATCCTCCCGTCAGAGAAGACCTGGAAACGGTTGGATAAAACCAGACCGGTACTGTTGGAGGCTTTCCTGGGGTGACAGACCACCTCAGACCAAGATGGCGGATGTAGCGGCATGGAGCTGGAAGGTCGGGGCGAAGTAGCAGGATCCCAAGGCATGGTGCATCGACCAGTGCCGTCGGGGAGACCAGCTGGAGGTTCAAGGGTTAAAACTGCATTTCAAAGGAAGTCCTGGCTGAGATCAGCAGCAGGAAACACAAAGATTTAATTTACAAGCAGATTATAAAAACAAGGCTTGCAGGTTGGATTTAGTTCAGTTTCCATGTTTCAGGGATAAAATCCTGACTATTGATGTAATACGTCGTCTGTCCTCAGTCATCATGAAGAGCTGTCCTTTCAAGGCCTGACTTTCTCTCTCTCTCTCTCTCTCTCTCTCTCTCTCTCTCTCTCTCTCTCTGTAGGAAAACTGCTCGCTTGGCCCTAACTTGCCCATCTATGCTAACATCTCTCTGAAGAAAAGTCAGATCTCTGTTTCTGGCCTTCCCTGCTCTCCTCCTTCAGACAGCGCCTCCTCACTGTCTGGCCACACCCTCTCAACAAGCCCCTCCTCCAGCATGATAAGCTCCGCCTCCCCCCTCAGCCCACAGGATGGATGGCAGGTGAGAAGGTCCACCACATGTATGAATGAAGTGATGTCTGCAGACAGAGAGATCATGAAGAGAACATTGTGAGAGATGATCTGAATAAAATGAGACAGCATGAAGACCAGAACCAGGACTTTGATCAGGTTGACCAAGTCCTGCACGTGCACATCCAGGCTGGATGTGCACATGCAGAACTTGGATGGCTTTTAGGACAGTATGAGTCCATGGTGGACCCAGTTGGATGAATGGTGGACAGGTTTCTGAGTTTCTGTTCACCTCCAGCTACTGCTGCTCACAGCACTGATGAAAGATTGATCAGGTGTAACCAGAACCCACCAGGTGAGGTCCACCAGGATCAGGTGACCCGTTCCAGGATGCTGAGGAACGGATGATGCTTCACTGCCTTGCTCACAGGCAATTCAACGAAACTAGTTACCCAAAGACTTGTTATTATTATACTTGTATATTATATTATATTATATTATATGATATTAAGAGGAAAGTTTGAAAGTTTCAATATTTAATTTACAACAAAGCTGAAAGTGATCTGCATGTGTCCAAGAGAGCTAAAAAAAAATAAATACACCCTCTTTGAAGGTCTCAAGGAAACACAGAGATGTACTTATTCCCAGGTCTGAAGCTAGCAGCGATGCTAATGCTAACTATGACTGATTTCATACTTATTGATTACACACAGTGCACAGTGGTGGGAACTGATGATGTATTCTGTCAGGTCTGATCTATACATAATCCCCAGAGTTAAACCCCAGGATTAAACCCCAGAGTTAAACCCTAGGCTTAAACCCCAGAGTTAAACCCCAGAGTTGAACCCTTGGATTAGAACCCAGACTGTATCAGGTTAACATGACACTTTAATTTTAGTTCTGTTCAGTTAGGATCAGGGATATTTTCTATTTCTTTTTCTACTGTTTTTAATTTAAATGCAATTAAATGCATTTTTCCAAATGTTACTACAGCTGAGTTTATATTAATGATAAATTTTAAGTCAATAAGTTTTATTTTTAAGTTTTATTGGACTGGGATCTGACATCTGGTGTGATGTAACATCAGGTGTTATGTGACATCAGGTGTGATGTGACATCGGGTGTGACGTGAGATCAGGTGTGATGTGTCATCAGGTGTTATGTGACATCAGGTGTGATGTGACATCGGGTGTTATGTGACATCAGGTGTTATGTGACATCAGGTGTTATGTGACATCGGGTGTGACGTGAGATAAGGTGTGATGTGTCATCGGGTGTTATGTGACATCAGGTGTGATGTGACATCGGGTGTGATGTGAGATCAGGTGTGATGTGTCATCGGGTGTTATGTCACATCAGGTGTGATGTGACATCGGGTGTGATGTGAGATCAGGTGTGATGTGTCATCGGGTGTTATGTGACATCAGGTGTGATGTGACATCAGGTGTGATGTGACATTGGGTGTTATGTGACATCGGGTGTTATGTGACATCAGGTGTGATGTGTCATCGGGTGTTATGTGACATCAGGTGTTATGTGACATCGGGTGTGACGTGAGATCAGGTGTGGTGTGACATCAGGTGTTATGTTACATCAGGTGTGATGTGACATCGGGTGTTATGTGACATCGGGTGTTATGTGACATCAGGTGTGATGTGTCATCGGGTGTTATGTGACATCAGGTGTGATGTGACATTGGGTGTTATGTGACATCAGGTGTGATGTGACATCAGGTGTGGTGTGACATCAGGTGTGGTGTGACATCAGGTGTGATGTGACATCAGGTGTTATGTGACATCAGGTGTTATGTGACATCAGGTGTGACGTGAGATCAGGTGTGATGTGTCATCAGGTGTTATGTGACATCAGGTGTGATGTGACATCAGGTGTGATGTGACATCAGGTGTTATGTGACATCAGGTGTGATGTGACATTGGGTGTTATGTGACATCAGGTGTGATGTGACATCAGGTGTGGTGTGACATCAGGTGTGGTGTGACATCAGGTGTGATGTGACATCAGGTGTTATGTGACATCAGGTGTTATGTGACATCAGGTGTGACGTGAGATCAGGTGTGATGTGTCATCAGGTGTTATGTGACATCAGGTGTTATGTGACATCGGGTGTTATGTGACATCAGGTGTGATGTGTCATCGGGTGTTATGTGACATCAGGTGTGATGTGACATTGGGTGTTATGTGACATCAGGTGTGATGTGACATCAGGTGTGGTGTGACATCAGGTGTGGTGTGACATCAGGTGTGATGTGACATCAGGTGTTATGTGACATCAGGTGTTATGTGACATCGGGTGTGACGTGAGATCAGGTGTGATGTGTCATCGGGTGTTATGTGACATCGGGTGTTATGTGACATCGGGTGTGACGTGAGATCAGGTGTGATGTGACATCAGGTGTGATGTGACATCAGGTGTGATGTGTCATCAGGTGTTATGTGACATCAGGTGTGATGTGACATCAGGTGTGATGTGACATCTGGTGTTATGTGACATCAGGTGTTATGTGACATCAGGTGTTATGTGACATCGGGTGTGACGTGAGATAAGGTGTGATGTGTCATCGGGTGTTATGTGACATCGGGTGTGACGTGAGATCAGGTGTGATGTGACATCAGGTGTGATGTGACATCGGGTGTGACGTGACATCAGGTGTGATATGACATCAGGTGTGATGTGACATCAGGTGTGGTGTGACATCAGGTGTGATGTGACATCGGGTGTGATGTGAGATCAGGTGTGATGTGTCATCGGGTGTTATGTGACATCAGGTGTGATGTGACATCGGGTGTGATGTGACATCAGGTGTGATGTGTCATCGGGTGTTATGTGACATCAGGTGTGATGTGACATCAGGTGTGATGTGACATCGGGTGTTATGTGACATCGGGTGTTATGTGACATCAGGTGTGATGTGTCATCGGGTGTTATGTGACATCGGGTGTTATGTGACATCGGGTGTTATGTGACATCGGGTGTGACGTGAGATCAGGTGTGGTGTGACATCAGGTGTTATGTTACATCAGGTGTGATGTGACATCGGGTGTTATGTGACATCGGGTGTTATGTGACATCAGGTGTGATGTGTCATCGGGTGTTATGTGACATCAGGTGTGATGTGACATTGGGTGTTATGTGACATCAGGTGTGGTGTGACATCAGGTGTGGTGTGACATCAGGTGTTATGTAACATCAGGTGTGATGTGACATCGGGTGTAACGTGAGATCAGGTGTGATGTGAGATCAGGTGTGATGTGTCATCAGGTGTTATGTGACATCAGGTGTGATGTGACATCAGGTGTGATGTGACATCGGGTGTTATGTGACATCGGGTGTGACGTGAGATCAGGTGTGATGTGTCATCGGGTGTTATGTGACATCGGGTGTGACGTGAGATCAGGTGTGATGTGACATCAGGTGTGATGTGACATCGGGTGTTATGTGACATCGGGTGTTATGTGACATCAGGTGTGATGTGACATCGGGTGTTATGTGACATCAGGTGTGATGTGACATCGGGTGTTATGTGACATCAGGTGTGATGTCACATCAGGTGTTATGTGACATCGGGTGTTATGTGACATCGGGTGTGATGTGACATCGGGTGTTATGTGACATCGGGTGTGATGTGTCATCAGGTGTGATGTGACATCAGGTGTGATGTGACATCGGGTGTGACGTGAGATCAGGTGTGATGTGTCATCAGGTGTTATGTCACATCAGGTGTGATGTGACATCGGGTGTTATGTGACATCGGGTGTGACGTGAGATCAGGTGTGACGTGACATCAGGTGTGATGTGAGATCAGGTGTGATGTGACATCAGGTGTTATGTGACATCGGGTGTTATGTGACATAGGGTGTGATGTGACATCGGGTGTTATGTGACATCAGGTGTTATGTGACATCGGGTGTGATGTGACATCAGGTGTGATATGACATCAGGTGTGATGTGACATCAGGTGTTATGTTACATCAGGTGTGATGTGACATCAGGTGTTATGTTAGATCAGGTGTGATGTGACATCAGGTGTTATGTTACATCAGGTGTGATGTGACATCAGGTGTTGTGTGACATCAGGTGTTGTGTGACATCAGGTGTTATATGACGTTGGGTGTTATGTGACATCGGGTGTTATGTGACATCAGGTGTGATGTGACATCGGGTGTGATGTGACATCAGGTGTTATGTTACATCAGGTGTGATATGACATCAGGTGTGTTATGTTACATCAGGTGTGATATGACATCAGGTGTTATGTTACATCAGGTGTGATGTGACATCAGGTGTTGTGTGACATCAGGTGTGACGTGAGATCAGGTGTTATGTGACATCGGGTGTTATGTGACATCAGGTGTGATGTGACATTGGGTGTTATGTGACATCAGGTGTGATGTGACATCAGGTGTGGTGTGACATCAGGTGTGGTGTGACATCAGGTGTGATGTGACATCAGGTGTTATGTGACATCAGGTGTTATGTGACATCAGGTGTGACGTGAGATCAGGTGTGATGTGTCATCAGGTGTTATGTGACATCAGGTGTGATGTGACATCAGGTGTGATGTGACATCAGGTGTTATGTTACATCAGGTGTGATCTGACATCGGGTGTTATGTGACATCGGGTGTTATGTGACATCAGGTGTGATGTGTCATCGGGTGTTATGTGACATCAGGTGTGATGTGACATTGGGTGTTATGTGACATCAGGTGTGATGTGACATCAGGTGTGGTGTGACATCAGGTGTGGTGTGACATCAGGTGTGATGTGACATCAGGTGTTATGTGACATCAGGTGTTATGTGACATCGGGTGTGACGTGAGATCAGGTGTGATGTGTCATCGGGTGTTATGTGACATCGGGTGTTATGTGACATCGGGTGTGACGTGAGATCAGGTGTGATGTGACATCAGGTGTGATGTGACATCAGGTGTGATGTGACATCGGGTGTGACGTGAGATCAGGTGTGATGTGTCATCAGGTGTTATGTGACATCAGGTGTGATGTGACATCAGGTGTGATGTGACATCTGGTGTTATGTGACATCAGGTGTTATGTGACATCAGGTGTTATGTGACATCGGGTGTGACGTGAGATAAGGTGTGATGTGTCATCGGGTGTTATGTGACATCGGGTGTGACGTGAGATCAGGTGTGATGTGACATCAGGTGTGATGTGACATCGGGTGTGACGTGACATCAGGTGTGATATGACATCAGGTGTGATGTGACATCAGGTGTGGTGTGACATCAGGTGTGATGTGACATCGGGTGTGATGTGAGATCAGGTGTGATGTGTCATCGGGTGTTATGTCACATCAGGTGTGATGTGACATCGGGTGTGATGTGACATCAGGTGTGATGTGTCATCGGGTGTTATGTGACATCAGGTGTGATGTGACATCAGGTGTGATGTGACATCGGGTGTTATGTGACATCGGGTGTTATGTGACATCAGGTGTGATGTGTCATCGGGTGTTATGTGACATCGGGTGTTATGTGACATCGGGTGTTATGTGACATCGGGTGTGACGTGAGATCAGGTGTGGTGTGACATCAGGTGTTATGTTACATCAGGTGTGATGTGACATCGGGTGTTATGTGACATCGGGTGTTATGTGACATCAGGTGTGATGTGTCATCGGGTGTTATGTGACATCAGGTGTGATGTGACATTGGGTGTTATGTGACATCAGGTGTGGTGTGACATCAGGTGTGGTGTGACATCAGGTGTTATGTAACATCAGGTGTGATGTGACATCGGGTGTAACGTGAGATCAGGTGTGATGTGAGATCAGGTGTGATGTGTCATCAGGTGTTATGTGACATCAGGTGTGATGTGACATCAGGTGTGATGTGACATCGGGTGTTATGTGACATCGGGTGTGACGTGAGATCAGGTGTGATGTGTCATCGGGTGTTATGTGACATCGGGTGTTATGTGACATCGGGTGTGACGTGAGATCAGGTGTGATGTGACATCAGGTGTGATGTGACATCGGGTGTTATGTGACATCGGGTGTTATGTGACATCAGGTGTGATGTGACATCAGGTGTTATGTTAGATCAGGTGTGATGTGACATCAGGTGTTATGTTACATCCGGTGTGATGTGACATCAGGTGTTGTGTGACATCAGGTGTTGTGTGACATCAGGTGTTATATGACGTTGGGTGTTATGTGACATCGGGTGTTATGTGACATCAGGTGTGATGTGACATCGGGTGTGATGTGACATCAGGTGTTATGTTACATCAGGTGTGATATGACATCAGGTGTGTTATGTTACATCAGGTGTGATATGACATCAGGTGTTATGTTACATCAGGTGTGATGTGACATCAGGTGTTGTGTGACATCAGGTGTGACGTGAGATCAGGTGTTATGTGACATCGGGTGTTATGTGACATCGGGTGTGACGTGAGATCAGGTGTGGTGTGACATCAGGTGTTATGTTACATCAGGTGTGATGTGATATCGGGTGTTATGTGACATCGGGTGTTATGTGACATCAGGTGTGATGTGTCATCGGGTGTTATGTGACATCAGGTGTGATGTGACATTGGGTGTTATGTGACATCAGGTGTGGTGTGACATCAGGTGTGGTGTGACATCAGGTGTTATGTAACATCAGGTGTGATGTGACATCGGGTGTAACGTGAGATCAGGTGTGATGTGAGATCAGGTGTGATGTGTCATCAGGTGTTATGTGACATCAGGTGTGATGTGACATCAGGTGTGATGTGACATCGGGTGTTATGTGACATCGGGTGTGACGTGAGATCAGGTGTGATGTGTCATCGGGTGTTATGTGACATCGGGTGTTATGTGACATCGGGTGTGACGTGAGATCAGGTGTGATGTGACATCAGGTGTGATGTGACATCGGGTGTTATGTGACATCGGGTGTTATGTGACATCAGGTGTGATGTGACATCGGGTGTTATGTGACATCAGGTGTGATGTGACATCGGGTGTTATGTGACATCAGGTGTGATGTCACATCAGGTGTTATGTGACATCGGGTGTTATGTGACATCGGGTGTGATGTGACATCGGGTGTTATGTGACATCAGGTGTGATGTGTCATCAGGTGTGATGTGACATCAGGTGTGATGTGACATCGGGTGTGACGTGAGATCAGGTGTGATGTGTCATCAGGTGTTATGTCACATCAGGTGTGATGTGACATCGGGTGTTATGTGACATCGGGTGTGACGTGAGATCAGGTGTGACGTGACATCAGGTGTGATGTGAGATCAGGTGTGATGTGACATCAGGTGTTATGTGACATCGGGTGTTATGTGACATAGGGTGTGATGTGACATCGGGTGTTATGTGACATCAGGTGTTATGTGACATCGGGTGTGATGTGACATCAGGTGTGATATGACATCAGGTGTGATGTGACATCAGGTGTTATGTTACATCAGGTGTGATGTGACATCAGGTGTTATGTTAGATCAGGTGTGATGTGACATCAGGTGTTATGTTACATCAGGTGTGATGTGACATCAGGTGTTGTGTGACATCAGGTGTTGTGTGACATCAGGTGTTATATGACGTTGGGTGTTATGTGACATCGGGTGTTATGTGACATCAGGTGTGATGTGACATCGGGTGTGATGTGACATCAGGTGTTATGTTACATCAGGTGTGATATGACATCAGGTGTGTTATGTTACATCAGGTGTGATATGACATCAGGTGTTATGTTACATCAGGTGTGATGTGACATCAGGTGTTGTGTGACATCAGGTGTGACGTGAGATCAGGTGTTATGTGACATCGGGTGTTATGTGACATCAGGTGTGATGTGACATTGGGTGTTATGTGACATCAGGTGTTATGTGACATCAGGTGTGATGTGACATCGGGTGTGATGTGACATCAGGTGTTATGTTACATCAGGTGTGATGTGACATCAGGTGTGGTGTGACATCAGGTGTGGTGTGACATCAGGTGTGATGTGACATCAGGTGTTATGTGACATCAGGTGTTATGTGACATCAGGTGTGACGTGAGATCAGGTGTGATGTGTCATCAGGTGTTATGTGACATCAGGTGTGATGTGACATCAGGTGTGATGTGACATCAGGTGTTATGTTACATCAGGTGTGATCTGACATCGGGTGTTATGTGACATCGGGTGTTATGTGACATCAGGTGTGATGTGTCATCGGGTGTGGTGTGACATCAGGTGTGGTGTGACATCAGGTGTGATGTGACATCAGGTGTTATGTGACATCAGGTGTTATGTGACATCGGGTGTGACGTGAGATCAGGTGTGATGTGTCATCGGGTGTTATGTGACATCGGGTGTTATGTGACATCGGGTGTGACGTGAGATCAGGTGTGATGTGACATCAGGTGTGATGTGACATCAGGTGTGATGTGACATCGGGTGTGACGTGAGATCAGGTGTGATGTGTCATCAGGTGTTATGTGACATCAGGTGTGATGTGACATCAGGTGTGATGTGACATCTGGTGTTATGTGACATCAGGTGTTATGTGACATCAGGTGTTATGTGACATCGGGTGTTATGTGACATCAGGTGTGATGTCACATCAGGTGTTATGTGACATCGGGTGTTATGTGACATCGGGTGTGATGTGACATCGGGTGTTATGTGACATCAGGTGTGATGTGTCATCAGGTGTGATGTGACATCAGGTGTGATGTGACATCGGGTGTGACGTGAGATCAGGTGTGATGTGTCATCAGGTGTTATGTCACATCAGGTGTGATGTGACATCGGGTGTTATGTGACATCGGGTGTGACGTGAGATCAGGTGTGACGTGACATCAGGTGTGATGTGAGATCAGGTGTGATGTGACATCAGGTGTTATGTGACATCGGGTGTTATGTGACATAGGGTGTGATGTGACATCGGGTGTTATGTGACATCAGGTGTTATGTGACATCGGGTGTGATGTGACATCAGGTGTGATATGACATCAGGTGTGATGTGACATCAGGTGTTATGTTACATCAGGTGTGATGTGACATCAGGTGTTATGTTAGATCAGGTGTGATGTGACATCAGGTGTTATGTTACATCAGGTGTGATGTGACATCAGGTGTTGTGTGACATCAGGTGTTGTGTGACATCAGGTGTTATATGACGTTGGGTGTTATGTGACATCGGGTGTTATGTGACATCAGGTGTGATGTGACATCGGGTGTGATGTGACATCAGGTGTTATGTTACATCAGGTGTGATATGACATCAGGTGTGTTATGTTACATCAGGTGTGATATGACATCAGGTGTTATGTTACATCAGGTGTGATGTGACATCAGGTGTTGTGTGACATCAGGTGTGACGTGAGATCAGGTGTTATGTGACATCGGGTGTTATGTGACATCAGGTGTGATGTGACATTGGGTGTTATGTGACATCAGGTGTGATGTGACATCAGGTGTGGTGTGACATCAGGTGTGGTGTGACATCAGGTGTGATGTGACATCAGGTGTTATGTGACATCAGGTGTTATGTGACATCAGGTGTGACGTGAGATCAGGTGTGATGTGTCATCAGGTGTTATGTGACATCAGGTGTGATGTGACATCAGGTGTGATGTGACATCAGGTGTTATGTTACATCAGGTGTGATCTGACATCGGGTGTTATGTGACATCGGGTGTTATGTGACATCAGGTGTGATGTGTCATCGGGTGTTATGTGACATCAGGTGTGATGTGACATTGGGTGTTATGTGACATCAGGTGTGATGTGACATCAGGTGTGGTGTGACATCAGGTGTGATGTGACATCAGGTGTTATGTGACATCAGGTGTTATGTGACATCGGGTGTGACGTGAGATCAGGTGTGATGTGTCATCGGGTGTTATGTGACATCGGGTGTTATGTGACATCGGGTGTGACGTGAGATCAGGTGTGATGTGACATCAGGTGTGATGTGACATCGGGTGTGACGTGAGATCAGGTGTGATGTGTCATCAGGTGTTATGTGACATCAGGTGTGATGTGACATCAGGTGTGATGTGACATCTGGTGTTATGTGACATCAGGTGTTATGTGACATCAGGTGTTATGTGACATCGGGTGTGACGTGAGATAAGGTGTGATGTGTCATCGGGTGTTATGTGACATCGGGTGTTATGTGACATCGGGTGTGACGTGAGATCAGGTGTGATGTGACATCAGGTGTGATGTGACATCGGGTGTGACGTGACATCAGGTGTGATATGACATCAGGTGTGATGTGACATCAGGTGTGGTGTGACATCAGGTGTGATGTGACATCGGGTGTGATGTGAGATCAGGTGTGATGTGTCATCGGGTGTTATGTCACATCAGGTGTGATGTGACATCGGGTGTGATGTGACATCAGGTGTGATGTGTCATCGGGTGTTATGTGACATCAGGTGTGATGTGACATCAGGTGTGATGTGACATCGGGTGTTATGTGACATCGGGTGTTATGTGACATCAGGTGTGATGTGTCATCGGGTGTTATGTGACATCGGGTGTTATGTGACATCGGGTGTGACGTGAGATCAGGTGTGGTGTGACATCAGGTGTTATGTTACATCAGGTGTGATGTGACATCGGGTGTTATGTGACATCGGGTGTTATGTGACATCAGGTGTGATGTGTCATCGGGTGTTATGTGACATCAGGTGTGATGTGACATTGGGTGTTATGTGACATCAGGTGTGGTGTGACATCAGGTGTGGTGTGACATCAGGTGTTATGTAACATCAGGTGTGATGTGACATCGGGTGTAACGTGAGATCAGGTGTGATGTGAGATCAGGTGTGATGTGTCATCAGGTGTTATGTGACATCAGGTGTGATGTGACATCAGGTGTGATGTGACATCGGGTGTTATGTGACATCGGGTGTGACGTGAGATCAGGTGTGATGTGTCATCGGGTGTTATGTGACATCGGGTGTTATGTGACATCGGGTGTGACGTGAGATCAGGTGTGATGTGACATCAGGTGTGATGTGACATCGGGTGTTATGTGACATCGGGTGTTATGTGACATCAGGTGTGATGTGACATCAGGTGTTATGTTAGATCAGGTGTGATGTGACATCAGGTGTTATGTTACATCAGGTGTGATGTGACATCAGGTGTTGTGTGACATCAGGTGTTGTGTGACATCAGGTGTTATATGACGTTGGGTGTTATGTGACATCGGGTGTTATGTGACATCAGGTGTGATGTGACATCGGGTGTGATGTGACATCAGGTGTTATGTTACATCAGGTGTGATATGACATCAGGTGTGTTATGTTACATCAGGTGTGATATGACATCAGGTGTTATGTTACATCAGGTGTGATGTGACATCAGGTGTTGTGTGACATCAGGTGTGACGTGAGATCAGGTGTTATGTGACATCGGGTGTTATGTGACATCAGGTGTGATGTGACATCGGGTGTGATGTGACATCAGGTGTTATGTGACATCAGGTGTGACGTGAGATCAGGTGTTATGTGACATCGGGTGTTATGTGACATCAGGTGTGGTGTGACATCAGGTGTTATGTGACATCAGGTGTTATGTGACATCAGGTGTGATGTGACATCGGGTGTGACGTGAGATCACGTGGATCTTCTGGCAGGATTCAGATGGAAACATAAAAATATCGAAGTATTAAATTAGTAAAATAGGAAATGAAAGCTGAAGCTTCTGTGTTCAGGTCCACACCGACAGGAACAGCGGGAACTTTTTTTATTACCACCCTGCAACCAGACAGACCACCTGGTCCGACCCACGCAGCCCTGGAGACCTGGACCTGCCCAGCCCGCCTTCCCCCGCCTCCCTTCAGGTACTAGACCACACTTCACTAACATGGCTCCTGTCCCTGTCCCACGCTGACGTCCCTGTCCTCCCTTTCAGGACTCTGTCTGGGAGCAGCTGCTGGATCAGGACACAGGAAGAATCTATTATCACAACCCCAAGACAGGAGCCACATCCTGGACCCTGCCGGACCAGCTGTCCCCTCCATCTACACCCGGATCCAGGAGGCCCGACAACAGCCCGGTAGGATCCAGGTCCCAGATCTGGTCTCAGATCAGTTAATGACGTTAACAGGAATTGGGGATGTGGTCGGGGGTTAACGACTCGAGGATGTTGATGTGAACTCAGTTATGTGTTTTAAGGCTGAATCTTGACAACTTTCATGTTGGTAACCATGGAAACGAATTAAGTCTAACAGCAGCTGTTTCTCTGACCACCTGAAGCCTCCGCTGCCAGCTGAAGACTACCCCATGGACCCACATGAAGAAGACACTGTCTTTACGGTACAAAACCTCTTAGCTGGTCCAGAACACTCCTCCTTCTCCAGGTTTAACCCCCGTCTCTTCCTCAGGTGGGTCTGGCACCCAGAGCAGAGCTGGACCCGAAGGACCTGGACCAGCAGCGGAGGGAACAGGAGGTAATCCATCCCAGCATCAGTATGAACACCATGAAGCGCCCTCTCTAACCACGTGTCCAGCATCAAACCAAAGGAAATGTTTAGAGTTTCCTCTGGTCCCTGCATCAGGTTCCAGCATCATGTCTCTAAGCTGGTCTGTCCAGCCAAGTCTTGGGAACAAAGGGGCCATTTTTGACTCAGCAACGTCTGTGGAGTAGCGTTTGAGAGATATTTCGTGGAGTTTTTATTCTACTGGTGTAGACGACTGTAACAGCCGAGCTGAGCCGTCTTCAGGCTGTATAGAATTCTCCAGTCATCCCCTAAAACCCGTTTCATGGATAAAAGACGTGTGTTGGAACAGCTGGCTTACTAGAGCCTTGCTGGTGTTACCGGAGCATCACCTAATAGCAGGATGGCTTCAACGTTTGCAGCGGATCTGAACCTACAGTAGGGATTGCAGCCAGGAATGGTTCACATCCTTCACATCTCTAGAACCTCAGCTTTCCAGTGGTGCTTATCATGTGGAGGTAGCTGGAAAGGAGACCGGCGGGACATCTGGTACCACCAGGTGTACTGGTGCTTATAAAGGACTCTACGTGGTCAGGCTCCTCCCTCCATCTCTGACCTGAGTAACCAACCCGATCTCTGAGATCACAGGTTATTGGTAGTCCTGCGCACAGACTTTAGGACCAAGAGGACTGATCCTTTCAGGGAACAAACTGAAACCCACCGCCTCTCGTTAACATGTTTAGACTCTGGCACTTCCTTTAAAAGAAGGATTTTCTATTTAAGCAGGCTTTCAGGGAGAGGAAGGTTTTCCATGTGTTTTTATGGTGTTCAATTTTTTATTCTGTTGTGAAGCACTTTGTGGTTTCATCTGTGGAAGGTGCTGTATAGATAAAAGTTACTTATTCAGGACAGCAGGACAGCCCGGGGGACTTGGTTTGATTGGGCGGGAATTCTGAAACACTTCCTTTGGTTTGATTCGGACCAAACAGAATTCACTTCTTTGGTCCGAACCAGAGTGTGAATGAGCGTTCACACTGCTTGAAATGAACCAGATTATTTGTTTGTTATGAGGGGTCCAAACAGCTCCAGTGTAAATGTGTCCTCAATTCCTATCAGTCAGTGTTCATGAGAGCTCCACGTTAATCCATCAGTGTGTTGGTTGTTGCAGCAGAGGCTGCTGGGAAATGGAGTTTCCGAGGAAGGAGCGGCGCCGCAGATCCGGATCCTGAGACACAGCATCGCTGAAGACGTGAGTAAAACCGACCCGGGTGTCAACCAGGTGATGAAACTGGTGATGAACACCATCCAGAACTGGTCTGAGAGCGGCTTCCATCTGTCTTCCAGACCTTCAGTCCTGGCCACAGAAGGACCGGCTCCGACATCACGGATGGGACCAGCAAGAGACAGTCCCCCGATGGTCCACAGGTACATGCTCATCTTCACACACAGCCAGACCAACTCATTCATTCACTCTTTCGTTCGTTCATTCATTTAACAATTCATTCAATCGTTTGATCATTCATTCATTTAATAATTCATTCATTCATTCATTTGATTGTTCATTTATTCCTTCATTCTTTGATTCATTTGTTCGTTCATCCATTTAATAATTCATTCGTTTGTTCATTCGTTCATTCGTTCATTTGATCATTCATTCATTGGTTCATTTAATAATGATTTCATTCATGTAATAACTCATTCATTTATTCTTTTATTCATTCATTCATTCATTCATTCATTCATTCATTCATTCATTCATCCATTCACTAATACAGTCATTCATTTATTCATTCTATAAATAATACATTCATTCATTCACTAATTCACTAATTCATTCATTCATTCATTTGTTCGTTCATTCAATATTTAATTCGTTCGTTCGTTTGTTCGTTCGTTCATTTGATCGTTCATTTAATAATGAATTCATTAATGTAATAATTCATTCATTCATTCTTTTAATCAATCATTCATTCATTCATTCAATAAATCATTCGTTCATTCGTTCGTTCATTCATTTATTCATTCATTTAGTCATTTAATGATTCATTCATTCATTCATTCATTCATTAACGCCTGTTCTCCCTCCACCAGTTTTCTAATAGGTTCAGACTGAGGAGGAATCTGTCCAATCAAAGCACAGGCTCCCACAGGCAGCATGTAGGTTCTGATGGTGTAGTGGGGTTTCCATGGCAACACAGCAGCTATAACTTGTGTTCTAACACAAAGACTAACGCTAAAGGCAAATTTTTTGGCAGTTCAACAAATTTTTGTGCTCCCTGCTGGGTCTACTGGACACTGCAGCTGGAGGGTCTGAGGAAAGGGGAGAGGGAATAGTTCCAATTCTCAGAGAAGGAATCAGTCCAGCTCTTGGAAAGGGAATCGATCCGACTCTCAGAGAAGGATTCAGTCTGACTCTCGGTGAGGGTATCCATCCGACTCTTTTAGAGAAGGATTCGGTCTGACTCTCAGTGAGAGATTCGGTCCGACTCTTAGAGAAGGAATCGGTCTGACTCTCAGAGAAGGATTCAGTCCGACTCTCTGTCAGGGAATCCATCCGACTCTTTTAGAGAAGGATTCGGTCCGACTCTCAGAGAAGGAATCGGTCCGACTCTCTGTGAGGGAATCCATCCGACTCTTTTAGAGAAGGATTCGGTCCGACTCTCAGTGAGGGAATCAGTCTGACTCTTAGAGAAGGAATCAGTCTGACTCTCAGAGAGGGAATCGGTCTGATTCTCAGAGAGGGAATTGGTCCGTCTCTGAGGTTGGACTGTTCATCCTGAACGTTTCCATATTTGGCTTTAAGATTCTGCCCAAAAGGTTTCAGCCTCTTCATCTACTAACCCCCTGATCACTGATCAATAACCAGTCATCATGTGAATGAACAGTTTTCTGGTTGGGCTCTTCTTTTGGTTGTCAGGGCAGTTCTGTCCCATCTGGGTCTCTGTAGTTATACCAGGGGTGGGGTTCTGAGATCAGTTTGGCCTAATATGGTTGTCTTGTGGCTCTTCTGGGTCTTTACTGGGACTGATGTGGACCTTATAGAACATCTGGTCTTCAGGGGGACCAGGCTGGACCATGTCTGTGTGGCCCACTAATACCACGCCTCACTCTGAGCATGGTGTTTAAGAACAGCTGATGCTTGATTCATTTCACCTGGACAGGTAGTTATACAGTCTCAGATCAGCTGGGGATCGAACCCTAACCCCCCGAGCGCCAGACCCTTGCATGTAAAGTTGGGATCTCTGGGTTCCCCTCCTGAAACTGCTCTTGGTTCTGCTGAGTGGGCTTCAGGGGATCTTGGCTCATCAGTTCCTGGAAGTGTTTCCAGGGTGGATCCGACTGATGGAAAGCTCTCGGGTTGTTTAGAGAGGAGGCACATTTCAGAGGGAAACCTGAGGACTCACCTGTGTATTTGCATGTCTGTCAGCAGGGCCACCCGCTGGAGAAAGCAGGCGTCGTCAACAAGACCAAGGTGGTGGATAACGGCAAAAAGATCAGGTGAGATCCAGAAACCTCAGGTGTGACCTCAGAGGCTTAAACCAGGAAGCAGGACTAACATAAAGGGATATCTCTGTAACCTGGTGGACTTACCCAGGCATTCAGGATCCTGATCAGTGGTTCTACGAAGCTGGTTTTCAATCCAGGGTTTTCCGTCTGGATCAGAGCGCGCTCACATAAAAGAGGCGGGGTTTGCAGTGTCTGACCAATCACAGAGAACACCTACAGAGCAGCTACTTCCCCGTGGAGAAGCAGACCATTAAACACGTCACCCAGACCAGAGGCAGCACTGTTGCCATAGTAACAGCAAGGAGGGAACGCTGGCTCTGGTGAGGTGGAAACTGGGATTGAAGGATATTAGGTGATGGGATGATAAAAACGGACATGACTGATTATTACGACCCAGATGTTTGGGGCGGAGCTTCCTCAGTTCCTTCCTTTCCTTCATACTCTCCACCCAGGTCTTTAGAGGCTCCGCCCCCGTGTGAGCGTTTGTGTTGGAATATTAATTCCTCGCCATGACCACACGTGTAGCGGTGGTTCCGTAAATTCCTGGTTCTGCAGTTTTGCATGTGTGAGCGTGATTATCTCAGACCAGCCCTGGTGGAGCTAAACCGGACCAGGTCCTGAACCAGGACAGAAACCTTCTTCACAGACCAGGCTTCATTTCTCCATCTGTCCCTGAAAGGTCTTCCTCTCTAAGCCTCCTCTCACCATCCACCACCTACCTGGACAGGTTGGTCTAAGAATTGGCAGAGAGCTGATTGGTCAGGAGGTGGAGCTTTTATACTCATTGGTCTCTGATCCAGAACATAGCCTGGTTACCATGGTGATTTACCCGGTAAGAAGTTAACCAGCTTCATAGGACAGAAAAACCCGAGTTAAACCCAAAGTTACCCGGGTAGTAGGAAATCCAGCTTCCTGGTTGAGGCCAGGTGTAAAAACCTGGGCGGGTCAGTTTTAGGAGTGGTCTCCTTCAGATGGAGCTGGACATGATGGTTTCTGTTGTTTGGTTTTACAGGAAGAACTGGACTCAGTCCTGGACCGTCCTCCATGATGGGATCCTTACCTTCCACAAAGATCCCAAATTTGCTCTGACTGGGAACGCTGTAAGAAGAAGCAGTTAGACTGGAAGCTGGAGGGCTGGTAGAGGGACCGGAGGGTAGAACCAGATAGTGTCTACATAAAGCCATGTAGATGTTTACATGTACACAGTTTCATTCACCACAAGAGGCTGACGGAACAATGTGGACTCTGACCTGTAGCCAGGGCAGCTCGGCATTGAACCAGCAACCTTCCATCTAAGAGATGTTGTAGGTCCTGAACTACAACATCCAAATGATGTTGTTCTGTACAATAAAACTGAAAACACCGCCCGTGGCTAGGGACAGAGGACTCTGGGACTCCGGCCCGACTGACTGCAGGTGGGTCAGAAGGGACGTCTCTGATCCACCTGCAGGCGCTCGCCAACGCCCAGACTTCCTTCAGCCTGATGAGCTTATTCCAATGAACCCAAGTTAACAGTGTTTAACAAGGAGGAGGCCAATAGGGATGATGATGACCTTGTGAATAGTAAAGATGGCAATGATGATGAAGATTATTATAGCCATGAAGTGATGATGATGATGACACTGGTCTTCCCAGATTGTTCCAGAATACACGGTGGAACTGAGAGGAGGGTCGGTGTGCAGGGCCTCCAAAGACAAGTCATCCAAGAAGAACGTTCTGGAGGTACACACAGAAAACCTTCATCACCATGGTTACGCTCTGCTGTAGACGCCTGTCTGTTACCATGGTGACATTCTGTTGTCGATGCGATGTCTGTCTGATGCTCCTTCCTCTGACAGCGTGTTTGTTGTCATGATGACGTCAGCATCATTGCTACAGTGTTGTGTTTGACATGACTTCTTTTGTTGGGTGTGTGTTGTGCAGCTGAGGACTCGTCAGGGCTGTGAGTATCTGATCCAGAACGACACCGACAGCATCATCTCTGATTGGCTGAAAGCAATCCAGGACACCATCCGACAGCTGGTAACACACACACACACACACACACACACACACACACACACACACACACACACACACACACACGCGCACAGCGGTGTGATCTGAAAGTGAGAATCTGTGTGGGTCCAGGATCAGGAGAATCTCAGTGAGGAAGACGACGAGGCGGCCCACAGCAGTTCTTCAGGCCTGGAATCGGAACACAGACAAGTTCGTAGCAAACTGCGACGCTTCCTCCAGCGCAGGCCGACGCTGCAGAGCGTTAAAGAGAGAGGGTACATCAGAGGTAGGGAACCCAGCAGAACCCGGCAGACCTGTCCTCACGGGGGGGGGGGCTTTGTCCCAGTGTGGGCCCCAGCCGGCCCTGATCTGGGCCTCTGAGGTCATGGTAGGATGGCTCCAGGTGAGGATGGCTCCCCAGGACCTAATTGGTTTGGTCATGTATCGGGTTTGTAAAAGCTTTTAGAACGAAAAACTAGATCCAACTTTGTGTCTTCACGATGGTTTCGTGTCCATCTTCCAGACAACGTCTTCGGCTGCCACCTGGACACGCTGTGCCACAGAGAAAACACCACCATCCCCAAGTTTGTGGAGAAGTGCATCCGGACGGTGGAGAGGAGAGGTGATTTCACAAGTTCACAATTCAGATCTCTCCCGGGGGTGGGGGCGTACTGGGGAGAACCACATTCTGGGTTCCATCAGTTAAGAAGTCCACAATCCAGCCAACAAGACTACAATCTGGTTTTAAAAACCAGGAAGCTTCTGTGTTGGAAGACGAGTCGGCATGATGTCCGTCTACCAACAGTCCAGCATTAGTTCTCTATGCGGCACCAGACGAGCAGGTGGAGCCAGAGAGCTCCATCACCCACCTCAGGACCTCCACTCATCCAGGCTGTGTTTCTGGTTCTGGTTCTGTTTGTGATTCTGGACTCTGAGGAGCACATGTTTATGCCTTCCTTCCGGGTTGTGTCCAGGTCTGAAGGTTGACGGGATCTACAGGGTGAGCGGAAACCTGGCGGTGATCCAGAAACTCCGACACAAAGCGGATCACGGTAACTATCTGTCTGGATAGTCCAGGTTCAGGTGGGACGAGGTACAAAAGACCGGGACAGGTTCAGGTTCGGGTGGGACGATGCATAAAAGACCAGGACAGGTTCAGGTTCAGGTGGGACGATACATTAAAGACCAGGACAGGTTCAGGTTCAGGTGGGACGATACATAAAAGACCAGGACAGGTCCAGGTTCAGGTGGGACGATGCATAAAAGACCAGGACAGGTCCAGGTTCAGGTGGGACGATGCATAAAAGACCAGGACAGGTCCAGGTTCAGGTGGGACGATGAATAAAAGACCAGGACAGGTCCAGGTTCAGATGGGACGATACATAAAAGACCAGGACAGGTCCAGGTTCAGGTGGGACGATACATAAAAGACCAGGACAGGTCCAGGTTCAGGTGGGACGATGCATAAAAGACCAGGACAGGTCCAGGTTCAGGTGGGACGATGCATAAAAGACCAGGACAGGTCCAGGTTCAGGTGGGACGATGCATAAAAGACCAGGACAGGTCCAGGCACAGGTGGGACGATGAATAAAAGACCAGGACAGGTCCAGGCTCAGGTGGGACGATGAATAAAAGACCAGGACAGGTCCAGGTTCAGATGGGACGATGCATAAAAGACCAGTACAGGTCCAGGCTCAGGTGGGACGATGCATAAAAGACCAGGACAGGTTCAGGTTCAGGTGGGACGATGCATAAAAGACCAGGACAGGTCCAGGTTCAGGTGGGACGATGCATAAAAGACCAGGACAGGTCCAGGCTCAGGTGGGACGATGCATAAAAGACCAGGACAGGTCCAGGCTCAGGTGGGACGATGCATAAAAGACCAGGACAGGTTCATGTTCAGGTGGGACGATACATAAAAGACCAGGACAGGTCCAGGCTCAGATGGGACGATGCATAAAAGACCAGGACAGGTTCAGGTTCAGGTGGGACGATACATTAAAGACCAGGACAGGTTCAGGTTCAGGTGGGACGATACATAAAAGACCAGGACAGGTCCAGGCTCAGATTGGACGATGCATAAAAGACCAGGACAGGTTCAGGTTCAGGTGGGACGATACATAAAAGACCAGGACAGGTCCAGGCTCAGGTGGGACGATGCATAAAAGACCAGGACAGGGTCAGGTGGGACGATACATAAAAGACCAGGACAGGTCCAGGCTCAGATGGGACGATGCATAAAAGACCAGGACAGGTCCAGGCTCAGGTGGGATGATGCATAAAAGACCAGGACAGGTCCAGGCTCAGATGGGACGATGCATAAAAGACCAGGACAGGTTCAGGTTCAGGTGGGACGATGCATAAAAGACCAGGACAGGTTCAGGTTCAGGTGGGACGATGCATAAAAGACCGGGACGGGTCTAGTTTCAGATGGGACAAGATATAAAAGACCGGGACGGGTCCAGTTTCAGGTGGGACGAGGTCTAAAAGACCGGGACGGGTCCAGTTTCAGGTGGGACGAGGTCTAAAAGACCAGGACGGGTCCAGTTTCAGGTGGGACGAGGTACAAAAGACCGGGATGGGTCCAGGTTCAGGTGGGACGAGGTATAAAGTTGTGATCGGTAATGACAGGTTTGTCTTTCTTCTTCTGCTGTTGTCCATCCTGCAGAGGAGCAACTGGACCTGGAGGACGGGGCGTGGGAAGAGATCCACGTCATCACCGGAGCGCTCAAGCTTTTCTTCCGGGAGCTTCCAGAACCACTGTTTCCCTTCAGCTGCTTCGACAAGTTCATCGCTGCCATCCGTTAGTGGGATTCTGCTTTCAATAAACACTCACACGGCGTCTGTCACAGCTCGAGTCAAGTCAGCCGGGTTTAAACCCACTAGACCCGCTGGAAACTATGACCACGTTGTAGTTTCACAAACCAAGAATGGATGGATGGATGGATGAATGGATGGATGGATGGATGGATGGATGGATGGATGGATGGATGGATGGATGGATGGATGGATGGATGGATGGATGGATGGATTGATTTTGTTTCCCAGATAGCAGAACACATTTGAGCATGGTGGCCGTGTGGTGGGGGTCTGATGGGTTAGTTAGTGAAAGCTAACCCGCGGCCGTGTGGTGGGGGTCTGATGGGTTAGTTAGTGAAAGCTAACCCATGGCCATGTGACGGGGGTCTGATGGGTTAGTTAGTGAAAGCTAACCCGCGGCCGTGTGACAGCAGCTGTCTGTTTCCCTGCAGAGGTTCCAGACTACAACCTGAGGGTGTCCTACATGAAGGACCTGGTCCGGTCTCTTCCTCTTCCAAACCACAACACCATGGAGCTGCTGTTCAAACACCTGCGCAGGTGAGTCCGCCTGTTAACCAGGACTAACTGACAGACTTACTGCTAGTAATTAACCAGGACCGGACAGAAGTCAGTGTTCTGGATTTACCAGCTGGTCCCAGTCGGGTGGTTTTGGGAGGCTTAGGCTTTAACCAGTTCACTGCTAGTAAAGACAGTCTGGATCTGGGCTTAATTAATTCTCTTCTCGGGTCATAGTTTTTCTTTCCTAATAGAACCCTTAATCCAGAACCATCTAGATCTGATGTTCTGGATTAAAACCTGGACCCAGAGTGAAGCTGAACCAGTCAGGTCACACGAGAAGCTTTGGTCCAGTTTCATGAAATCAGTGATGAAGAACATCCATGAGAACCGTTCTGAGTTCACTACCTCAGGGGTAGTGAAAGTTCTACAAACTGGTACGGGTCCAGTAGGACCCACCAGAACCAGAACCGATTGTAACAGCTGTCTGTTTCCGTCTTTCTTCAGGGTGATTGAGCACAAAGATTCGAACAGGATGTCGGTTCAGAGCGTCGCCATCGTCTTCGGACCCACGTTGCTCTGGCCCCAGACCGAGTCTGCCAACATGACGGTCCACATGGTCTTCCAGAGCCAGATCGTTGAACTCATGCTCAAAGAGTTCCAGACCATCTTCTCTGAGAACTAAAAGAATCCATCTGGAGTTCCTCTGTCACCCTCCAGAACCCTCTGAGGGTCTCATGGTGGCCTTCAGTTCATCTGCTGAACTGCCAAAAATCTTCCAACACCCCCAGAACCCTGGACCTAGACATCACCTCCTTTCCAACCAAAGTCCACGAAGGACTAAACCCGGAACCCGTTGGGTACATGGTCCTAAGAATCCACCTGATTTCCCATCCTGATATATGTTGTTTGGATCTCAGAGGGGCTGGAGTCCTTCCCAGGTACCACCAGGGCCATCCATAGGTCCTGGATCTAACCACAGTGAGATGATCCAAGTAGACCAGGAACCATCTGAAACCCAGGACTGATTCTCAAACCTTTCTTACAAAGTACCAAACCAAGTGGCTTGGTACCTGACGAACCATGATGCATCTGCGTCCTGTACAACCTCGCAGACCTGCTGCTGGATAACCCTGATCCAAGTGAACCTGACTGAAGCCAAACATCCCAGATGACTGAATCCTGATCCAGAACTTCCACAGCAAACATCTCATTCTGACTCTGAACCTTTCCAGAGAGTCCGGGTCACTCCGGGAATCTTCTGGAACTTTTCCAGCATCCTCTTTTTAAAAATCTGCTAATTAAACCAGAAGAACAAGATAAACCCACGTCTAAGCACCAGGGCCAAAGTGTAACTTGAGTGGTCCAGAACCAGTCCTGGAACATGAAATTGTCAGCATGGAGAAGTCTTGATGGGAAGTCTTTGGTGAACATCTCCACCTTTTCTTTTAAAAAACATGAAACCTCCGAGTGTTTCTCATCCAAAGGTTCCTCAGCAGCTCCAGAGGAGTCCTCCAGGTTCCTCCAGAAACCACGGCGTCTTCCAGCAGAACCTCCTCTGAACCAGAAGTAAATCCGAGATCTGGAAACTTTCTCCATCCTGCTTCACATTTCCCTGAAATCCAAACAGAACCTGCAGGTTGGGATTTTTGGTCCCTCGGAGCTGCCGTACCTTCCAGCTACATCTGTTGCATGTTGGAAATCTTCAGCCAATCAGAGCCTACCTGGTTCCACCTGGACAGGGTTTAATGATCCATTTTACTCCAACTGTCCTGAGATCTGAACAATTTAAATTTAATTCACAGAAAACTTCGAACTCCTAAACAAGACTCCATGTTTCCTGGTGAAGGTCCAGCTGGTGGTGCGTTCGCTAGTCCAGAACAGGTTGTGTCTTTTCATGGTGTGTTGAGTGTAAATGAGTTTAGAGTCGAGTCAGGAGCGAGTGGAAGTTCTTCCCCCACTGCCCTCAGCAGGTCTATCCACACGCCCAGTCACATGCTGGTCTCTAACTGGAAACTAACCAGTTTCACCCGTTCATCCACCAGCTTGTGGTGTGTTCAGGGTCACCACAAAACTCAGTTTCAGTTAGGAAAATGTTTTCCTTCACTGGGAAACACTGGATGAGAGTTTGTGATGATGTCATCAATCCTGTTCAAAATGGAAGCAACAAGTCAAGAGAAGAAGACCTTCATCACGGTGAAGATGAGGAGGCAGAGCTGCTTAGATCTGCTTCCCCCAGATCCCGGACCTACTCGGATCTACTGGGATCTGTCTGATCTGGGTCACAGGATCAGGCAGTTAGGGCGTTAAACTGGTGGAAACATGAGGCTGTGGACATCAACATAAACTGTAATAAACACTCAGGCTGTGGGGGGGGGTAATGGAAAGTCCATGGACCCAGGACCTGTCCGTGGACCCAGGACCTTCCCCCGAGGGACGCCGCCACTTTCCGAAGAGCCAGACCCTGCAGCATTTAGTTTTCATGCGTGAATTTTACAGGAATATTTGTTTTTATCTGGCATAAGAATGAAACTTTAGAAATGAACAGTTTTTATAGTGTTACGTTTAGAGATCAGAACAAAGTTAGCTGGAACGTATCGGAGTCACTTCTGTACATAAGAGCATATTTTACTGAACTTTATTAGAAATAAAACCGATGTTTGACATTTTTCATCTGTTGTGTGGAAATTTCAAACCTGTCCTCAATACCACACATGGTAGCTTACAGATCATTGGTTCATGGCTCACCTACAGGCGCCGTCTACATGAGGACCCCTACAGGTGGAAGCAGGTATTACACAAAAAGAAGCAGCGCAATGACTTTGTTCTCCTCTGACTTCAGCCAATAACAACAGCATTTACAAAAACAAACTTTTTGGTTGGGTTTAGGCAATAAAACTGCCTGATTATTTACAATGATGATCATCATAAAACTTTATTTACAGAGAACTTTTCTAAACAATCTTACAAAGGGATTAACAGCAAAGAACCAAGAACCAGTGAAACAATAAGATACACGAAGAAAAATTAAATAAAATGCAAGGGCCAAATAAATTAGGACAAAAACGTTGAGATGCTGCATAAAATATAAATAACCAGAATCATCAGGTCGTATCTTTTTCCCATTAGATGAAAAACAACAACACATCAGAGGATGAAACGGACGTTTCACCACGCGATGGAAAATATGAGCTGATAGTGAATCTGATGCAGCAACACGTCTGGCAAAAATAGTTCCAGGGTGGTGTTCGGCACGGTGTAAAAAGTAGTTCCAGGGTGGTGTTCGGCACAGTGTAAAAAGTAGTTCCAGGGTGATGTTCGGCACAGTGTAAAAAGTAGTTCCAGGGTGATGTTCGGCACGGTGTAAAAAGTAGTTCCAGGGTGGTGTTCGGCACGGTGTAAAAAGTAGTTCCAGGGTGATGTTCGGCACGGTGTAAAAAGTAGTTCCAGGGTGATGTTCGGCACGGTGTAAAAAGTAGTTCCAGGGTGGTGTTCGGCACAGTGTCAAAAGTAGTTCCAGGGTGATGTTCAGCACAGTGTAAAAAGTAGTTCCAGGGTGGTGTTCGGCACAGTGTAAAAAGTAGTTCCAGGGTGATGTTCGGCACGGTGTCAAAAGTAGTTCCAGGGTGGTGTTCGGCACGGTGTCAAAAGTAGTTCCAGGGTGGTGTTCGGCACGGTGTAAAAAATAGTTCCAGGGTGGTGTTCGGCACGGTGTAAAAAATAGTTCCAGGGTGGTGTTCGGCACGTTGTAAAAAGTAGTTCCAGGGTGGTGTTCGGCACGGTGTAAAAAATAGTTCCAGGGTGACGTTCGGCACGGTGTAAAAAGTAGTTCCAGGGTGACGTTCGGCACGGTGTAAAAAGTAGTTCCAGGGTGGTGTTCGGCACAGTGTCAAAAGTAGTTCCAGGGTGATGTTCAGCACAGTGTAAAAAGTAGTTCCAGGGTGGTGTTCGGCACAGTGTAAAAAGTAGTTCCAGGGTGATGTTCGGCACGGTGTCAAAAGTAGTTCCAGGGTGGTGTTCGGCACGGTGTCAAAAGTAGTTCCAGGGTGGTGTTCGGCACGGTGTAAAAAATAGTTCCAGGGTGGTGTTCGGCACGGTGTAAAAAATAGTTCCAGGGTGGTGTTCGGCACGTTGTAAAAAGTAGTTCCAGGGTGGTGTTCGGCACGGTGTAAAAAATAGTTCCAGGGTGACGTTCGGCACGGTGTAAAAAGTAGTTCCAGGGTGACGTTCGGCACGGTGTAAAAAGTAGTTCCAGGGTGGCGTTCGGCACGGTGGAAAAAGTAGTTCCAGGGTGATGTTCGGCATGGTGGAAAAAGTAGTTCCAGGGTGGTGTTCGGCACGGTGTAAAAAGTAGTTCCAGGGTGACGTTCGGCACAGTGTAAAAAGTAGTTCCAGGGTGATGTTCAGCACGGTGTAAAAATTCTGAACAGGAGCAACAAAAGGCTGGAAAGGTAATTAGATTACTTAATTAGGTTTGTTAATTGGCAGGTCAGAACTCGGAGTAAATTTACGCTCATTCCTGAGGAACTCCTGGTTAATCAGCATGCGTTACACAGAAAACTGCACATGTGTCACAGTTGGCCAATCGCCTCAGACAGGGTCCACTCCTTTACCGGCAGCTGGGTGGTGACCCAGGAAGAAGAGATAAGGAGCGGTGGAGGAGGAGTTTGCCGTTTAAATGGAGAAGAAAGCGTTTGCTAACATAACAGGCATGTATCTTTCAGAGAAAAATTGATCATAAAAACAACAAAAAGTTGATAATAAAGCCACAGTGTGTACACATTTCATCATGTAAGCAGCAGCTGCCGATCTGTCAGTCCGTCTGTCCAGCAGGCTGTATCTGCAGCGTGCAGCAATCTCCATCGGAGGTCTCTGGACATTTCAGGACAGTTAGCTGGACTGGAGGAGAACTTCTCTGCCTGGAGCAGCTGGAAGGATCAACACATAAAGGCCCAACATCTTCATCATTCAGGATGGAACATTTTCTAGGTTTATCTGCAGATTGGTTGGTTACACCATGTGGTTAAAACGGGCGTTCTCACCAAACTAGCAATCGGATCTGAGCGGGTCATCCAGCTGATCACCCGGTTTAAACGGGGTAAAAACTCCGTCCACCCGGCTCGCCGCCAGGTCACCCGGGAGATAAATGTAGCGGACCCAGTATCAGCACACACCTTGCTCAGGTGTATCTCTGACTGCAGCTTGAGGGGAATTTTTCTATAAACAGATGAAGGCATGAACGTGAAGTAAAACTGCAGTTTTCTGTACATTCTTTTTGCTTTTGGGGTCGTCAGGTTGCGGATTTCCTGTCAGTGAGAAGGTTTTGATGGGGACGTGGCGAAGCAGAACAGCTGGAGAGGCTCTTCAATCGTTAAACCGCGGGGCACTCACGACCCACGACCCACGAGAAGAAGCTGCAACTCCACCATCATTGTCCTAAAAACTCCTGAAACATTACGAGTTTAGAAAATAGGATACAATTCCAACATTTTCTTGTATTTACAATTCTTCACAACTCCGCTGCTCTTCTTCAGGAAAATTCATATCTTTGTGCAACAGAAAACAGACCTGCACACACTCATTTTAATGGTTGTTTGTGTGTGAGAGTGTGTGTGGTCTGCATGCATGTTTTGCTAACTTTGGTTGTGACTTGTTTCTTTAATTATTTTTAGAATGTAGCTTGTTTTAACAGCTACCTGTCCAGATGGGACTTATCTGAATAAATGGATTTGCTGTTTTTATAAAGTACCGAAACACGAGCCTTCAATATGAACTTCCGGTACGCTGTTCTGACAAGGTGAACCAAACCGACACAACACCGGATGTGGTTGAAGGCGCTTAATAAAGGAAACCGCACCATGTAGTTCCTCTTCTCACCACCAGGTGGCGGCAGAGCACAGCAAAGCGGAACTCTTACACAGGAGATAACCGTCGTCATGGAGACGGCTTTTGTTTACGGGGCAGCAGAGACACAAAGAGACCTGAAGACAGAGAGACAGCTGAAGACACGGAGAGACCTGAAGACAGTGAGACAGCTGAAGACACGGAGAGACCTGAAAACAGAGAGACAGCTAAAGACACGGCGACAACAGCAGGACTTTACTGCAGGTGATTCACTACTTTCCTCTCTTTCCTTCTCCTGGTTGTTTACACGTCACGTCCTAGCATGGTGTTTCTGGTGGTCTCTGTGGTCCAGCATCCAGATCCGGTTCTGCCCAGTAAACTTCTGATCATCTGGTGCTGGACTCGGTTCTTCCTGAAGATAACACACTTATGAAAATCAAAACAAAGAACAAATAAGCAGAAACAACAATAAACAGCTGGAGCTGGGAGGCGCTGCGTTCAAGGACAGCTTGTTTTTCTCAGCACCAGCTGTTCCAGGATCAGTCCATGAGTTTGAAGTCAGCAGGAAGTTCTTGATCGGATCCTGTCTCTGATCAGTAATCTGAGTTCCAGTGTGATGGATTTGTGGTTTATAATCGTTAATAACATTTTTCACATCATATTTTACTTTATGATTTTTACTGATCAATAAATCAAACACCTGATCAGGATTTTCAGATGTCTGACTACCTGTGTGACATCATCAGGTGGTCATGATGTCACAGCACAACATCATCGACTTCTCAGCCCTGGAGAGAGAGCTGCAGGCGGCGGTGGAATCTGAGCGAAGATACGAGCGCGAGAACGAAGCCAAACTGAGAGCCTCCAGCCAGAGAGTCTCCTACAGCCAGTTCAGGTAGGCTGCGGTCCTGGAAAGTCCTCCAAGAAGGATCGAGAAGGCTCAGGGTTTATTACTGATCCTGGAAAGTCCTCCAGGTGGGACTGAGAAGGCTCAGGGTTTATTATCGGTCCTGGAAAGTCCTCCAGGAGGGACTGAGAAGGCTCAGGGTTTATCATCATCCAGGAAAATCCTCCAAGAGGGACCGAGATGGTTCAGGGGTTTTTTATCGGTCCTGGAAAGTCCTCCAGGATGGACGAGAAAGCTCAGTGTTTGTTATGAGTCCTGGAAAGTCCTCCAGGTGGAACTGAGATGGTTCAGGGTTTGTTATGAGTCCTGGAAAGTCCTCCAGGTGGGACCGAGGATGTTAAGGGTTTATCTTCGGTCCTGGAAAGTCCTCCAGGGGGGACTGAGAAGGCTCAGGGTTTGTTATGAGTCCTGGAAAGTCTTCCGAGAGGGACGAGAAAGCTCAGTGTTTGTTATAAGTCCTGGAAAGTATTCCAGGAGGGACCGAAAAAGCTCAGGGTTTATTATCGGTCCTGAAAAGTCCTCCAGGTGGGACCGAGGATGTTAAGGGTTTTTCTTCGGTCCTGGAAAGTCCTCCAGGAGGGACTGAGATTGTTCAGGGTTTATTATCGATTCTGGAAAGTCCTCCAGGAGGGACTGAGAAGGCTCAGGGTTTACTATCGGTCCTGGAAAGTCCTCAGGATTTATCATTGATCCTGAAAAGTTCTCCAGGGGGGACCGAGAAGGCTCAGGGTTTATCATTGGTCCTGAAAAGTCCTCCAGGAGGGACCGAGACGGTTCAGGTATTTTTTCGGCCCTGGAAAGTCCTCCAGGAGGGACTGAGAAGGCTCAGGGTTTATCGTTGATCCTGGAAAGTCCTCCAGGGGGAACCGAGAAGGCTCAGGGTTTATCATCAGTCCTGAAAAGTCCTCCAGGAGGGAACGAGAAAGCTCAGGGTTTATCAATGATCCTGGAAAGTCCTCAGGGTTTATTATCAGTCCTGGAAAGTCCTCCAGGGGGGACAGAGAAGGCTCAGGGTTTATCGTTGATCCTGGAAAGTCCTCCAGGGGGAACCGAGAAGGCTCAGGGTTTATCATCAGTCCTGAAAAGTCCTCCAGGAGGGAACGAGAAAGCTCAGGGTTTATCAATGATCCTGGAAAGTCCTCAGGGTTTATTATCAGTCCTGGAAAGTCCTCCAGGGGGGACAGAGAAGGCTCAGGGTTTATCATCAGTCCTGAAAAGTCCTCCAGGAGGGACCGAGAAAGCTCAGGGTTTATCAACGATCCTGGAAAGTCTTCAGGGTTTATTATCAGTCCTGGAAAGTCCTCCGGGGGGACCGAGAAGGCTCAGGGTTTATCATCGGTCCTGAAAAGTCCTCCAGGATGGACAGAGAAAGCTCAGGGTTTATTATCAGTCCTGGAAAGTCTTCCAGGAGGGACTTGCGAAGGCTCAGGGTTTATCATAGGTGATGATATCACAGGAGGTCTTTGACATTTTTCCAGGTGTTTCCAGGCTGTGATGTGTGTGTCTGTCCCTCAGAGACCTGGTCCTGTCCTCCCACCTGAAGCCTCTGGACCAGAAGGACAAAGACGGAGCTCCACGGAAACAACCCTGGAACCCGGTCGTCCCGAGCAACGACTGACATCCGGTCACACATAGCAACTCTGACATCATCAATATGTTGGGATCAATTTAATTCAGATGATGTCACGTGTTGATGTTTCTTTTCCAAACATGTAAACATAAACAACAACAAACAGCTTCAGTTCTAATAAATAAACGTTAACATGAAGGCTTCAGTTTGACTGGTTGAGTCCCAGCTGTACTGGTTATTTACCAGTACAGACTGGTTATTTACCAGTACGTACTGGTTATTTACCAGTACAGACTGGTTAGTTACCAGTACAGACTGGTTATTTAGCAGTACGTACTGGTTAGTTACCAGTAAGTACTGGTTATTTACCAGTACGTACTGGTTAGTTACCAGTACAGACTGGTTATTTAGCAGTACGTACTGGTTTTTTACCAGTACAGACTGGTTATTTAGCAGTACAGACTGGTTATTTAGCAGTACGTACTGGTTATTTAACAGTACGTACTGGTTAGTTACCAGTACAGACTGGTTAGTTACCAGTACAGACTGGTTATTTAGCAGTACGTACTGGTTAGTTACAAATTTATGTTTATTGATCAATAAGTTTAATTGGATTAAAATCTGACTGAAATGTGGCCCTGCAGCCGTCTTCTGATTGGAGGAAAGGGGGCGTTACACTCCCCGTTCTCCACCTGGGACCAGGTCACGCTGAAAATCTGATCTTTGGCTGTAGGACAACTTTACCATCGCCTAATTGTCATTTGTCTTAGCTGACCATGAACACATCACCGTATAACTTTATGGTACCTCATTTAGTTTGCTAACTTGGCCTATATTCTGCGGTTTACTATGTTTAACTAACAAGAGCTGTTACCACGTTTGAGTGCACCTGCCTAAACCTAACCAGAGTAGTTTCCAGCGGACAGGGAACGTAACGAGGACTGATTGGACCTCCGCTTTCTGTGTGATGCTGTCCGTTACTGCAGAGCTGTAATGTAGTGGTGGATGACAAGTCTGTATGTCTCTGCTCATGTAATTAATAAAAAAATGAAGGTGTTAAGATCTCTGGATTAATCGCGTTAGCGCATTAACGTGGACAGCCTTAACTCATAATGACCAAACGTGATGTTTTTTTATCAACGTAAATTTTCAGTTTTATCCAGCCTATTTTTTCTTTCAATGGTGGAAATGGACTTCATAAATTTATCTGATGAGGATCAAGACTTCAACGGTCAGGCTGCTAATGGTCAGTCACGTCATCGCGTGCAGGACAAGCGTAACACGAGCAGACTGCCCTCTAGTGTTGGGATCAAGCTGCCGCAGGATGATGAGAGCTCCACGCCAACTCGCTCTTTTTGTTTTATGTACAACTACCTTTTTTAACCTTCTGCACTTACTCTAATCAGAAACCATGGGCTGGACCAGAGGTGCAAGCTAAACTCAAAGCTCGCAACACTGATGCCTACAAAGCAGCCAAGTATGACCTCAGTAGGACCGTCAGGACCTCCCAGAGGGTTTACAGGGAGAAAGTGGAGTCTGCCCAACTAAGCCACGACCCGAGACCCATGTGGCATGGACTACGCTTTATCACCGACTACAGGGGGAGGAACAGGCCGGTGGAGCTGTCCAGTGCATCATTTCCGGACGAGCTCGATACCTTTTATGCTCGGTTTGATGCAGACACCACGCCCGTCACCAGCCACATGTGGACAGTGAGGACGTCGTACTCTGTATAGACACGGCTACAGTGAGACGGGCATTCAAGAAAGTAAACCCCCACAAAGCACCAGGGCCTGACAGCATCCCCGATCGGGTGCTGAGACCCTGTGCTGACCAACTCGCCGGGGTGTTGACTAACATCTTCAATTCATCTATTTATCCCCTCCGGTCACCGCAGGCCTGAGGCCCTGCCTGACCACAAAGGTGAGCTGTTCACAAAAAACATGCTAACAAAATCATATAAGAAAGTCCAAACGGTGGTTAGCATCCTGATGCTGATCCTAATAAAAGAGCTGCAAGGACAAAACAACATAAAATAAAAGTAAAATTGTCCAGACATGTTAAAGGAAAGTTAAATATACCTGGTCAAAGCACAGGCCCCTACTCCTTTCTCCCACTTGTGCAGGTGGTTGGAGGTGACTGAAACTGTTCAAAACCATTTATTATAAGAACCCAGCGAATAGCGACATGCTGATTCACACAGGACATATGCTGCTGCTGCTTAAGCACACCTTACGTCCTGACTGCTTTGTTAAAGCCACTGTGCAGGGTTTGTCTTGAACGTTAGATTCCACCACACAAAGGCCTCTGCTGCAGGTTGGAGAAAGACCTGAGTGAAGTCTCCGCCCCCTTTTATAGACCCTGCCCCCTTTCCTCAACGCTGCCCTGCTTGCTCACAACTCAACACCGTACATCAAGTTCTGGCTTTCATAATGAGGACAGTCAGGTCTCAGATTCATTCCTTTGCATTCTGGTTATTTTTCTCAGCCCTTCGCTCATCACGTTTTCTGGCTTTTACCTGCAAAGTAAAACCAGCTGATCCGTCCTTTTAAAGTCGAAGATCTTCTGGTTTTACCGATCTACGAGGACAGATGCGGACGGTCTACGTCTGTGAACCTGTTCTTGTATAAAACTCCTGGACGGTCTGTAAGGAGATCTTGGTGAATGAGCAGCTCTGGGAGAACATATTGTCGTCGGCATGTCTCTCCTGCAGGTGCTGCAGCTGAATCTTTCTTCTCTGGAGGTTCTGACCCGACATGAGGACAACTAAACCCCGGATGTCTGTCAACCAGCTGACCACCAACTTTTCATCAGTTTATTTAAACACTTCAAATCCAGAACACATGAAAACAACAGGATCAAAGTCATTTCACACAAACACTTTTCAACATCAGCTGAGACGTCACAGACCAATGTTCAATAATCAATAACTCATCTTTCAATGAGTTACAAAAAGTGATCAGGAAGTGATCAGATTCATCACCAGAGCAACCAGCAGCAGCGAGGAGCAGAGGGACCAATCAGAGCGCAGCGAGATCCTCCAGCAGAAACTGGACTCTACTACATCAGTTATTTCCGACACGTCCTCCTCCGTCCAGATGTTTCCGACACGTCCTCCTCCGTCCAGATGTTTCTGACGCATCCTCCTCCGTCCAGATGTTTCCGACACAACGTCCTACATCCAGATGTTTCCAACACGTACTCCTCCGTCCAGATGTTTCCGACATGACGTCCTCCGTCCAGATGTTTGTTTCCGACACGTCCTCCTCTGTCCAGATGTTTCCGACACCTCCTCCGTCCAGATGTTTGCTTCCGACACGTCCTCTGTCCAGATGTTTCCGACGCCTCCTCCGTCCAGATGTTTGTTTTCGACACGTCCTCCTCCGTCCAGATGTTTCCGACACGACGTCCTCCGTCCAGATGTTTGTTTCCGACACGTCTTCCTCCGTCCAGATGTTTGTTTCCGACACGTCCTCCTCTGTCCAGATGTTTCCGACACCTCCTCCGTCCAGATGTTTGTTTCCGACACGTCCTCCTCCGTCCAGATGTTTTCGACACGTCCTCCTCCGTCCAGATGTTTCCGACACGACGTCCTCCGTCCAGATGTTTGTTTCCGACATGTCTTCCTCTGTCCAGATGTTTGTTTCCGACACGTCCTCCTCTGTCCAGATGTTTCCGACACCTCCTCCGTCCAGATGTTTGTTTCCGACACGTCCTCCTCCGTCCAGATGTTTTCGACACGTCCTCCTCCGTCCAGATGTTTGTTTCCGACACGTCCTCCTCCGTCCAGATGTTTGTTTCTGCACCGTCCAGTTAGAAATCATCAGCACCCCGACTCTCACTGCAACACAAAGGTCAGAGGTCAGATTATTAATATTAATTATTAATATAATATAATATAAAATAATATAATATAATATAATATAATATAATATAATATAATACAATATAATATAAAATAATATAATATAATATAATATAATATAATATAATATAATATAATATAATACAATACAATATAATATAATACAATATAATATAAAATAATATATGACATAATATAATAAAATATAATATAATATAATAAAATATAATATAATATAATATAATATAATATAAAATAATATGATATGACATAATATAATAAAATATAATATAATATAATAAAATATAATATAATATAAAATAATATAATATAATATAATATAATATAATACAATATAATATAAAATAATATAATATAATATAATATAATATAATATAATACAATACAATACAATACAATACAATACAATATAATATAATACAATATAATATAAAATAATATGATATGACATAATATAATAAAATATAATATAATATAATAAAATATAATATAATATAATATAATATAAAATAATATGATATGACATAATATAATAAAATATAATATAATATAAAATAATATTATATGACATAATATAATATAATATAATATAATATAATATAATATAATATAATGTAATATAATATAATATAATATAAAATAATATAATATGACATAATATAATATAATATAATATAATATAATATAATATAATATAATATAATATAATATAATATAATATAATGGAGGTGTCGGTGGGAACTCACCATGCTGCTGTGCTCAGGGGCAAACGTGACTCCTTTCAGCACCCGGTCCTGGGATCCACTGCCGCTCACCGCGCTCTTCCTCATGATCCCTGGAACAAACGCACACGTTTCAGAGGGAAGAAACAGGATTTCTGTTGGTCTGCAGGCTGCAGTGTCTCCTCCCACCTGCAGGGGGCAGCGCATCCTGCCTCTGAAGGCTGTTTTTAAGAGGTGGAGGGAAGTTTCCGGATTTGGAGAGGCGGCGTTGGCGGTGGTTCAACATGGCGGCCGGAGGGACGATGCCATGGGGTGCAGCTTTACCCTTCTTCCTGTAGAGCTCCTCGATCTCTCTCTTCTGGCTCACCTGAAGGTTCTGCACCTGCAGCAGGTGTCTGGGAAGAGGAGTTGAAGAGGGAGTCAGGTGGCAAATTCAGAAGCACTGCAAGGCCACCTGCTGGCCAAAGCCTGAACTGCATGATGGACAGACGAACAAACGGGATGAAGCAGGTAAACAGGTGATTTCAGAGCCTACAGCTGGACAGAAACTCGGCTACGAGTGATGGAAAAGCTTCAACTGGGAGTTTAAACTGGGGACAGAGAGGGAAAGCCCTCCCCAGGGCGTCATCCATGTGCTTCGTGCTGGCTGATGTGTGTGTTTCACTCGTGTTGGATAGCTGATGTTTGTGGTGTTCTGTAAACATGTGGTGGTGCTGCCTTCATGGCCAGGCCAGTAATCTCAGTAAGGGTCTAGCTGCTTACAGAAAGGGGAAATTAAATGAAATTTCTCTGAGAATCTTCTAATTCAGCCTCTTCAGGCAGCACGTCTGCTTTGTTTACAAAAAGAGGAAAGAATAAAGAACTTGTTTGCTGATTAGGAACTAAAAATAAATACATAAACTAACAGTTTATGATAAAATATCTACAGAATAATAAAATGACTACTACTACAGAGGCTGAACGGCGGGAACAGCCACATTAATGATGTTTAGTTGAGCAACTTCAGGCTGAATTACACACAGATTCCTCTCAAACTTCTAAACACAATTCCCCAAACTGTCCGGTCTCTGTATAAAATATGAATAAAAGCAGAATCTCATCAGGTCATCTTTTATTCCCTGATCTGATAAAACATATGAGCTGATTGTGAATCTGACATTTTGTTTCTGTACTACTGGGAATAAAAGATGTTGATAAGATTCTGGTTTTTATTTAAAGTTCACGCTGAGTCCTGACGTTGCGAACTGGTGTCCTCTGCACCAGGTTCTGGTTCTGATCTCAGATCTAATTCCACCTTTTTAAAAACTTTGTCAGAATTCACATGTTGATGTTTCAATGTGACATCACCTTTCTCGAAGCTCCAGAAGCTCCTCCGACATCTTCTCATCCTCTGATTCGTCGGAACTGTAGGTGGCAGAGCGGCTCCATGATTGGCTGAAGCTGCTGCTCAGTCCGGGACCGCCAACTGGCCCCTCCGACAGACTGAGACTCAGCCTGTGATCTGCCGTTTTCTGCTCCTGCTGGCCTGGTGGATTGTCATAGAAACCAGGTGGGGTGACAGTCGCCATGTGGTTGCTGCTCTCTGATTCATTGTCCTCCTCCTCCGTGCTGCTCTCCGAGTCGCTGTCATATCCGTTCTTCCTGAAGGGAGGCGGGGAGTGGGTGGTAGGCGTGGCTTGATTGAGGGGGCGTGGTTCAGCTGGAACATTTTTAGAGGGCGAGACTTGAAAACGACCAACGGTGAAGAGGGATTTCTTTCCTGCGGACAGGAAAAACCGGACAGTGTGTTTGGTTCCTGTTTACATAAAAACACAGGTACCCTTTCAGGTCCCGCCTTCAGTGAAGCATAAATTCAGTTCTTATCTCTCACACACGACTGTTTTTTATTTACGGTTTGGACCTTTATTTGCGACTCTGTAGGTAATAGTTTCATTAAAAATACCAACAGGCTGCAGGTTCTTCTTTTTCCAGCAGTCTAGAGTAGAGTAGCATAGAGTACAATAGAATAGAATAAAATAGAATAGAATGTAACAAAGTGGAGTAGAATAAAATAGAATGGAACAGAATTTTAAAAGTCCAATTTCATGAAGTAAAATCTGTTTCAGCAGTGATCCGATGACATTTAAATGTTTGATATGAAGATATTTTGTAAACAGAACATTTGTGGAAAAGATGGATGTTTGCTGACTAAAACACAATAAGGAATCAATCATTACTGGTTTCAGTCCAGTGAAGGTAAACAGTTGTTGTCTCGCTATGCAGACGATGTGATTCGGTTTACAAGAGACATGAAATGTAGTAGTTTCAGTCAGACCGACGCGTGTGTCTTACCTTCCAGTGTGGGGGAGAGTCTCCATGATGGGGAAACAGGAGGGGACACCTGGACAACAGAAACTTAACATGTGAGTTCAAAGATTATTTCAACCTCAGAGCAAAGGTCTGAAGCTTTCCTGTCAGCATGAAGAGCTACCTCTGTAGTTGGGCATTGGAGGAAGATGGCGCCAGTATGTGCGGCTTGCTGTCTCTCTCTTTGCTGTTTTTTTTTTATTGTTTTTATGGATTCTTTCATCTTATGTCTATTACGACCACCTTTTGTTAAATTGCTGAGATCTGAGCAGGATGGACACTGAAGGTATCCTCCACTACTCTCTGGGATCCTATTCTACCAATGCCTTGAGCCGCCCCCACCCTCGCGCCAAAAACGCAGTCACCGCGGAAGACGAAGCAGGAGGCTACGAAGTGACCAAGTACTAGAAGGTGGACCTGATGAAGAGGACGACCCGGTACTAGAAGGTGGTCCTGATGAAGAGGACGACCCGGTACTAGAAGGTGGTCCTGATGAAGAGGACGACCCGGTACTAGAAGGTGGACCTGATGAAGAGGACGACCCGGTATTGGAATGCGGAGTTGATGAAGAGGACGACCCGGCACTAGAAGGTGGACCTCATGAAGTGGACGACCCGGTACTAGAAGGCGGCCCCGATGAAGAGGACGACCCGGTACTTAAACGCGGTCCCGATGAAGAGGACGACCTGGTGCTAGAAGGTGGACCTGATTAAGAGGATGACCCGGTACTGAAAGGTGGACCTGATGAAGAGGACGACCCGGTACTAGAATGCAGACCTGATGAAGAGGACGACCCGGTACTAGAATGCGGACCTGATGAAGAGGACGACCTGGTACTAGAAGGTGGACCTGATGAAGAGGACGACACGGTACTAGAATGCGGAGTTGATGAAGAGGACGACCCGGTACTAGAATGCAGACCTGATGAAGAGGACAACCCGGTACTGGAAGGCGGTCCTGATGAAGAGGACGACCCGGTACTGAAAGGCGCTCCCGATGAAGAGGAAGACCAGGTACTAGAAGGCGGTCCCGATAAAGAGGACGACCCGGTACTAGAAGGTGGTCCTGATGAAGAGGACGACCCGATACTAGAAGGTGGACCTGATGAATAGGACAACCCGGTACTAGAATGCGGACCTGATGAAGAGGACGACCCGGTACTGGAAGGCGGTCCTGATGAAAAGGACGGCCCGGTACTAGAAGGCGGTCCCGATGAAGAGGACGACCAGGTACTAGAAGGCGGTCCCGATGAAGAGGATGACCCAGTACTGGAAGGCGGTCCCGATGAAGAGGACGACCCAGTACTAGAATGCAGAGTTGATGAAGAGGACGACCCGGTACTGGAAGGCGGTCCCGATGAAGAGGACGACCCGTTACTGGAAGGCGGTCCCGATAAAGAGGACGACCCGGTACTAGAAGGTCCTGATGAAGAGGACGACCCGGTACTAGAAGGCGGTCCTGATGAAGAGGACGACCAAGTACTAGAAGGTGGACCTGATAAAGAGGACGACCCAGTACTAGAAGGTGGTCCTGATGAAGAGGACGACCCGGTACTAGAAGGTGGACCTGATGAAGAGGACGACCCGGTATTGGAATGCGGAGTTGATGAAGTGGACGACCCGGTACTAGAAGGTGGACCTGATGAAGAGGACGACCCGGTACTAGAATGCGGACCTGATGAAGAGGACGACCAGGTACTAGAAGGCGGTCCCGATGAAGAGGATGACCCAGTACTAGAAGGTGGTCCTGATGAAGAGGACGACCCGGTACTAGAAGGTGGACCTGATGAAGAGGACGACCCGGTACTAGAAGGTGGTCCTGATGAAGAGGACGACCCGGTACTAGAAGGTGGTCCTGATGAAGAGGACGACCCGGTACTAGAAGGTGGACCTGATGAAGAGGACGACCCGGTATTGGAATGCGGAGTTGATGAAGAGGACGACCCGGCACTAGAAGGTGGACCTCATGAAGTGGACGACCCGGTACTAGAAGGCGGCCCCGATGAAGAGGACGACCCGGTACTTAAACGCGGTCCCGATGAAGAGGACGACCTGGTGCTAGAAGGTGGACCTGATTAAGAGGATGACCCGGTACTGAAAGGTGGACCTGATGAAGAGGACGACCCGGTACTAGAATGCAGACCTGATGAAGAGGACGACCCGGTACTAGAATGCGGACCTGATGAAGAGGACGACCTGGTACTAGAAGGTGGACCTGATGAAGAGGACGACACGGTACTAGAATGCGGAGTTGATGAAGAGGACGACCCGGTACTAGAATGCAGACCTGATGAAGAGGACAACCCGGTACTGGAAGGCGGTCCTGATGAAGAGGACGACCCGGTACTGAAAGGCGCTCCCGATGAAGAGGAAGACCAGGTACTAGAAGGCGGTCCCGATAAAGAGGACGACCCGGTACTAGAAGGTGGTCCTGATGAAGAGGACGACCCGATACTAGAAGGTGGACCTGATGAATAGGACAACCCGGTACTAGAATGCGGACCTGATGAAGAGGACGACCCGGTACTGGAAGGCGGTCCTGATGAAAAGGACGGCCCGGTACTAGAAGGCGGTCCCGATGAAGAGGACGACCAGGTACTAGAAGGCGGTCCCGATGAAGAGGATGACCCAGTACTGGAAGGCGGTCCCGATGAAGAGGACGACCCAGTACTAGAATGCAGAGTTGATGAAGAGGACGACCCGGTACTGGAAGGCGGTCCCGATGAAGAGGACGACCCGTTACTGGAAGGCGGTCCCGATAAAGAGGACGACCCGGTACTAGAAGGTCCTGATGAAGAGGACGACCCGGTACTAGAAGGCGGTCCTGATGAAGAGGACGACCAAGTACTAGAAGGTGGACCTGATAAAGAGGACGACCCAGTACTAGAAGGTGGTCCTGATGAAGAGGACGACCCGGTACTAGAAGGTGGACCTGATGAAGAGGACGACCCGGTATTGGAATGCGGAGTTGATGAAGTGGACGACCCGGTACTAGAAGGTGGACCTGATGAAGAGGACGACCCGGTACTAGAATGCGGACCTGATGAAGAGGACGACCAGGTACTAGAAGGCGGTCCCGATGAAGAGGATGACCCAGTACTGGAAGGCGGTCCCGATGAAGAGGACGACCCAGTACTAGAATGCAGAGTTGATGAAGAGGACGACCCGGTACTGGAAGGCGGTCCCGATGAAGAGGACGACCCGGTACTAGAAGGTCCTGATGAAGAGGACGACCCGGTACTAGAAGGCGGTCCTGATGAAGAGGACGACCAAGTACTAGAAGGTGGACCTGATAAAGAGGACGACCCAGTACTAGAAGGCGGTCCCGATAAAGAGGACGACCCGATACTAGAAGGTGGACCTGATGAATAGGACAACCCGGTACTAGAATGCGGACCTGATGAAGAGGACGACCCGGTACTGGAAGGCGGTCCTGATGAAAAGGACGGCCCGGTACTAGAAGGCGGTCCCGATGAAGAGGACGACCAGGTACTAGAAGGCGGTCCCGATGAAGAGGATGACCCAGTACTGGAAGGCGGTCCCGATGAAGAGGACGACCCAGTACTAGAATGCAGAGTTGATGAAGAGGACGACCCGGTACTGGAAGGCGGTCCCGATGAAGAGGACGACCCGTTACTGGAAGGCGGTCCCGATAAAGAGGACGACCCGGTACTAGAAGGTCCTGATGAAGAGGACGACCCGGTACTAGAAGGCGGTCCTGATGAAGAGGACGACCAAGTACTAGAAGGTGGACCTGATAAAGAGGACGACCCAGTACTAGAAGGTGGTCCTGATGAAGAGGACGACCCGGTACTAGAAGGTGGACCTGATGAAGAGGACGACCCGGTATTGGAATGCGGAGTTGATGAAGTGGACGACCCGGTACTAGAAGGTGGACCTGATGAAGAGGACGACCCGGTACTAGAATGCGGACCTGATGAAGAGGACGACCAGGTACTAGAAGGTGGACCTGATGAAGAGGACTACACAGTACTAGAATGCGGAGTTGATGAAGAGGATGACCCGGTACTAGAATGCGGACCTGATGAAGAGGACGACCCGGTACTGGAAGGCGGTCCTGATGAAGTGGACGACTCGGTACTGAAAGGCGGTCCTGATGAAGAGGAAGACCAGGTACTAGAAGGCGGTCCTGATAAAGAGGACGACCAGGTACTGGAAGGCGGTCCCGATAAAGAGGACGACCCGGTACTAGAAGGTGGACCTGATTAAGAGGACGACCCGGTACTAGAAGGTGGTCCTGATGAAGAGGACGACCCGATACTAGAAGGTGGACCTGATGAATAGGACAACCCAGTACTAGAATGCAGACCTGATGAAGAGGACGAACCGGTACTGGAAGGTGGTCCTGATGAAAAGGACGACCCGGTGCTAGAAGGCGGTCCCGATAAAGAGGATGACCCGGTACTGGAAGGCGGTCCCGATGAAGAGGACGACCCGGTACTAGAAGGCGGTCCTGATGAAGAGGACGACCCAGTACTAGAATGCAGAGTTGATGAAGAGGACGACCCGGTACTGGAAGGCAGTCCTGATGAACGGGACGACCCGGTACTAGAAGGCGGTCCCGATGAAGAGGACGACCCGGTACTAGAAGGTGGACCTGATTAAGAGGACGACCCGGACCTAGAAGGTGGTCCTGATGAAGAGGACGACCCGATACTAGAAGGTGGACCTGATGAATAGGACAACCCGGTACTAGAATGCGGACCTGATAAAGAGGACGACCCGGTACTGGAAGGCAGTCCTGATGAAAAGGACGACCCAGTACTAAAAGGCGGTCCCGATGAAGAGGACGACCCGGTACTGAAAGGCGGTCCCGATGAAGAGGACGACCAGGTACTAGAAGGCGGTCCCGATAAAGAGGACGACCCGGTACTAGAAGGCGGACCTGATGAAGAGGACGACCCGGTACTGGAAGGCAGTCCTGATGAAAAGGACGACCCAGTACTAAAAGGCGGTCCCGATGAAGAGGACGACCCGGTACTGAAAGGCGGTCCCGATGAAGAGGACGACCAGGTACTAGAAGGCGGTCCCGATAAAGAGGATGACCCGGTACTGGAAGGCGGTCCCGATGAAGAGGACGACCCGGTACTAGAAGGCGGTCCTGATGAAGAGGACGACCCAGTACTAGAATGCAGAGTTGATGAAGAGGACGACCCGGTACTGGAAGGCAGTCCTGATGAACGGGACGACCCGGTACTAGAAGGCGGTCCCGATGAAGAGGACGACCCGTTACTGGAAGGCTGTCCCGATGAAGAGGACGACCCGGTACTAGAAGGTCCTGATGAAGAGGACGACCCGGTACTAGAAGGCGGTCCCGATGAAGAGGACGACCCGGTACTGGAAGGCGGTCCCGATGAAGAGGACGACCCGGTAATAGAAGGCGGTCCTGATAAAGAGGACGACCCGGTACTAGAATGCGGTCCCGATGAAGAGGACGACCCGGTACTAGAATGCGGACCTGATGAAGAGGACGACCCGGTACTAGAAGGCGGTCCCGATGAAGAGGAGCTCAGAAAGCTTCTCGTGTTTATCATACTGCCCCATGTGGCAGCAACACGCTACAACATGTTGATTGAAGTTTGTAAAGCTCCAACACAGAGAGCCTGCAGAGGCTTGTTCTGGACAATGGGGAGGTTTAGCTAAAGGTGGACATCACCTCTTCGATTAATGTCATGAAACTCACAGTGACACTAGAACAGAAGTAAAACCTCAAAAAAGTACAAAGGACATCAGAAGATAAGATCTGATCTCATTGAAGATCAGCTGATTCACAAGACACATCTCAGAAAGACAATATTAGATTCTTTGTGTCTTACTTTGGTCTGAGAAGTCATCGGAGGTGGAGAGGAGGAGGAGGAGGAGGAGTCAGAGAGCTCTCCTTTGTTACTGGGAGTACTGGTCAGAATAGGAGGGGAGACGTTCTCTGAACCTGTGAAAGAATCAGATAAATGATCAGAATTCAGGTCCAGTAAGTTGTGACGTAACTTATGGTCCTTTTCCATCTGAACCTCCATGGCTCGGCTCTGTTTTACTATCAGTTAGTAGCACCTAGTACCAGGTACGTCTGTAGTACCTGCTGAAGACTGCAGGCCCCTGACTAGCCAGAGAATGATGTCACTGGATGAGTCATGACAGCATTCCTTCCCAGGAATCCCGTCATTTTTAAAGACACTGTGGTCCAACCACGAGGTGAGACATTTAGCATCGCCTCAATGTCCACAATGTCCACAGCATCCATGATATCGATGTTGTCCACGATGTGTCGTGTTCAAGTCCCGTATAAATGACATGACAGGTCTTTTGGGCATCCTTGCAATGATGACCTAAAGATGGGTCAAGTAGAGTTGAGTAGAGTGAAGTCGAGTAAAGTTGAGTAGAGTAAAGTCGAATTGAGGAAGGTTAAATCGAGTAAGGTTAAGTCGAATAGAGTTAAATCAAGTAAAGTTGAGTAAAGATAGGTTGAGTAGAATAAAATGGAGTAAAGTCAAGTAAAGTTGATTATAGTAAAGTTGAATTGAGTAGAGTGAAGTCGAGTAAAGTTGAGTAAAGTCGAATTGAGGAAGGTTAAATCGAGTAAGGTTAAGTCGAATAGAGTTAAATCAAGTAAAGTTGAGTAAAGATAGGTTGAGTAGAATAAAATGGAGTAAAGTCAAGTAAAGTTGATTATAGTAAAGTTGAATTGAGTAGAATTGCGTTGTCTAGTAGAGTTAAATAGAGTGAAGTTTAGTACAGTAGAGTTAAGTCGAGTAGAGGAGAGTTAAATCAAGTGAAGTCAAATAAAGTCGAGTAGAGTTAATTCGAATTGCAGAGAGTTAAGTCGAGTAAGGTTAAGTCAAATAGAGTAGAGTTAAATCGAGTGAAGTTGAGTAGCGTAGAGCTAAGTTGAGTAAAGCTGAGAAAAGTTAGGTTGAGTAAAGTTAAATTGAGTAAAATGAAGTTGTGTAGAGTAATGCTGAATTCAATTGAATAGAGTCAAGTAGTTAAAGAGAGTAGAGTTAAGCTGAGTAAAGTCAAGTTGTTAAATTGAGTGAAGTCGAGTAAAGTCTCATGGAGTAGAGACAAGTAGTTAAGTCAAGTACAGTTAAGTTAAGTTTAGAGCAGAGTTAAATTGAGTAAAGTGAAGTAAAGTTGAGTAAAGTTAAACTGACTATTGTTAAGTCCAATACAGTTAAATCAAGTAGTTTAAAGTTGAGTGAAGTTAGGTTACGTAGAGATAAATCAAGTAAAGTCAAGTAGAGTTAAATCGAGTAAAGTCAAATTGAGTAGGTACTCGTGCAAAGTAGGTTCATGTGATCGCATGAACTCACCACAAGGAGGACTCGACCCGACCTTCAGCTGGACCGGACTGTGGTTCTGGAAGGAAGGAAGGAATAAAAGAAGGAATGAAGTCCTCTGTATGACTCAGACAGTTATCCAGAGTCCTACTGGACTACAGAGACCAGTTCTAGGCAGTCCCCTACCAGAACAGATCTTCGTCTAATCACTCCCAGAAACCCACATTTCTAATCCAGAATCACAACACCAAAAACCAGTTTTCAGTTGTACCACATGGTTCTGGTTCCAGCATCTACACCCTACCTGTGGTGTGTCTGCAGGTCGGCCAGATGACGATGCCCTCTGCTGGCTGTCGGGGGCGGAGCCTGTATGACGTATTGGGGGGGTGTAGGGTGGTTGGGGTAAAAAGGAAGTGGAAATGGAGGGGGGAGGGTGGAGACTAGGGCCGATGGATGGAGATCCAGGAGATGAGAAGGCAGTCTGGGGGTTTGGGAGGGGGTGGGACAGGGGCTGAGGATGGGGGTGAAAACCTTGGTTGGGGGCTCCAGGTTGGGGCAACAGGGAGTGGGCCACACTCATGGCAACAGAGAGGACGTTGGCCAGAGAGAAGAGAGGCTGGTCATGGGAGGCCCACGGAGGAGGAGGAGGTGCAGCAGAGGAGGCGGGGGTGAAGAGGGAAGGGTTACTGTGGACCCGGGGGAGAGGGGGGAGGGGACTCTGGGTGGGAAAAGAGTTGGTGTAGGTGGAGTAAGGGTGAGTTGCATGGGGGTAATTGAGGGGGTAGTTGGGGGGTGTCTGGTATGAAGAGACTGAGAGAAAGAAGTGAAGAGAGAGAATTATATCAATTATATTGTATCCATCCACGCACCATCCATCCATCCATCATCCATCCATCCATCCATCCATCCATCCATCCATCCATCCATCATCCATCCATCCATCCATCCTTCCATCCACCCATCATTCATCCATCTATCCATCCATCCATCATCTATCCACCCATCACCCATCCATCTATCCATCCATCCATCCATCCATCTTCTGCCGCTTATCCAGAGTTGGGTTGTGGTGCCAGCTGCCTAAGCAGGGGAACCCAGACTTCCCTCTCCCCGGCCACATTCACCAGCTCATTCAGGGGATCCCGAGGTGTTCCCGCTTGTATTCTTGTTCTTGTTCTTTCGGTCTCTACCCACAGCTCATGACCATAGGTGAGGGTAGGAACGTAGATCGACTGGTAAATCCAGAGCTTTTGCCTTTTTGGCTCAGCTCCTTCTTCACCACGACAGACCAATGCAGAGTCCGCATCACTGCAGACGCTGCACCGATCTGTCTGTCAATCTCCCGCTCCATCCCGAGACCCCGAGATACATGAACTCCTCCACCTGGGGCAGGACCCTATTGCAGACCAGGAGAAAACACTCCACCCTTTTCAGGCTGAGGACCATGGTCTCAGATTATATTATATTATATTATATTATATTATATTATATTATATTATATTATATTATATTATATTATATTATATTATAATTTATTATAATCCTTGTTAAAAAACAAAAGTCAGGTATCTGTGTAAAATGTAAGTAAATGAAATATAAAGAAGATGGCACCATGAATGTTTAATGAACCTGCACCTGATGAGATCTGGAAAGACTGTGACCTGAGCGGTCCCACGGGGGGCGTGGCCTCAGGGTCGACACTGAAATCAGCTACTTTCAGAGGGGAGGGGTCACCGTCATCAACGTCTGACAGGAAGAGACATCACCAGTTAGGTGTCTCCTAACCCTCATACCTTCCTGACTATAGATGTTGATGCTTACCAGGTAATGAGGACTGGGACGCAGTTCTGGACCGGTTCTGGAAAACGGTAGAAATTTCTCAGTTATTAAACAATGAAACTGTTTCTGGACTTTAACAGACATGATGAAGTGAGACGTACCTGGGAGACGGACAGGTGAGGCAACCTGCTGCTGTCTGCTGAATACTGCTCCTGTATCATAGACTCCGCCTTCCTGATGATGTCATACATGCGCAGGATGAATGCTTTCCGTTCAGATGGCAGGATGAAGTCTCTGTGGGTCTGAGGAGGAAACCAGAAGATGCTCCTCACATCAGCTGGAAGGAGATGACAGCTCCTGTTTATCAAGGTGGGCATTAAACATCCTTACCATCACCGATGCAATGTCCTCTGGATTGTCCCCGTCCAGGTCGAACTTAAATGTCACCATCTTGTTGTCGTGTGTCTGCAGCTGACACTCCACCACCCGATCCACCTTGTCAGACACCTGGACAGACAGCAGTGTTAGAGCCTGGACCTGCTGCAGGAGGAAGGTGAGCTACGTTCCAGCGCCGACTTACCCCAATGATCCTCAGACGAGCTCTGGCTCTCCTCCTCAGCTGCTTCGTTGCCTCCCTCTTTGCCACCTCTAGGCTGCTTTTATCTGACTGGCCATCGTTGCCATCACTCAAGCCCGAGGTTATGTCAGAGGAGTAGCTACAACAGAGAAGAAGATAATACATTTAAGTTTTTCATCATGAGACCCCCTGTGCAGGAGGCATTGAGAGAGCCGAACCGTCTCATCATGGTGGGACAGACACTAGCAGTCAGAACCAGAAACCAGATCTTACTGTTGCTGTTTTGTGGTGAAAAGGTTGATTCCAGCTCTAAAAACTCTACTAACGTGTTCTCCTATGACTTTGCCTTTGTTTGACATGGACCATGAAGGCCCTGCTGGTTTTGGAGATGAAGGGGGTTAATAGTGAAGGATTCACTCTTCCTATCATAGGCTGTCTTGGGCTTCACTTCTTCCTGGACCCTTGTGGTGGTTCTAAGGTGAGGCAAGCGCTTGGTGGCCGGGCCTTTGCCCACTGGGCCTGGTCGGGCTCAGCCCGAAAGGGTGACATGTGCCTCTATCCCTTGGGCTCACCACCTGCAGGGAGGGCCATAGGGGTCGGATGCAGTGTGAGCTGGGCGGCTGCCAGAGGTGCAGACCTTGGATCCTCGGCTACAGAAGCTAGCTCTAGGGACGTGGAATGTCACCTCTGTGGCGGGGAAGGAGCCTGAGCTGGTGCACGAGGTTGAACGGTTCCGGCTAGATATAGTTGGACTCACCTCAACGCACGGCTTGGGCTCTGGAACCACTATCCTTGAGAGGGGCGGGACCCTCTTCCATTCTGGAGTTGCTCCCGGTGAGAGGTACCGAGCAGGTGTGGGCATGCTCATTGCCCCCCGACTTGGCAACTGTACATTGGGGTTTACCCCGGTGGACAAAAGGGTAGCCTCCCTCCGCCTTCGGGTAGGGGCATGGGCATGGGTCGGAGTAGAGGCTGACACAGGAGTGGATTTTCACTCCTGTCCCATCCCACTCCCACAGAAAAAAATCTTCTCCCGTCCCAATCCCGATAAAATTACTCCCGATCCTATCCCGCTCCGGGTGTTTGTGAACTCCATTCCTTTTCCTATTTCAGTTCTGGTGGGGAAGCAGCGGCCGGTGTTGTGCCATAAATTGAATGTCTGCCAGAAATTGATGAGACGGCAGCCGCGCAGCAGTTTTCTGTCTGGTCTGCAGCTGTTCTTCTAGGTATAAAACCAACATAACATGGATCAATTGCATCTGCAGAGGTGCTGTAATCAGACACTATTACAGAGTTTCAGTTCCACTGATCATGACTTTTTTAATTGATTGCAACGGCTTCAAGGAGATTCTGGTCCACCATCCGGCGACTCAGGAGGGGAAAGCAGTGCTCTGTCAACACTGTGTACAGTGGGGATGGGGGACTGCTGACCTCGACTCGGGACGTTGTGAGGCAGTGGAGGGAATACTTTGAAGACCTTCTCAATCCCACCAACACGTCTTCTGATAAGGAAGCAGAGTCTGGGGACCCTGGTGTTGGCTCTCCCATTTCTGGGGCTGAGGTCGCTGAGGTGGTTAAAAAGCTCCTTGGTGGCAAGGCCCCCGGGATGAGGTCCGCCCAGAAATCCTTAAGGTTCTGGATGCTGTAGGGCTGTCTTGGCTGACACGCCTCTGCAGCATCACATGGACATTGGGGACAGTTCCCTTGGACTGGCAGACTGGGGTGGTGGTCCCTCTCTTCAAAAAGGGGGACCGGAGGGTGTGCTCCAACTACAGGGGAATCACACTCCTCCCCCTCCCCGGTAAGGTCTATTCAGGGGTGCTGGAGAGGAGGGTCCGTCGGATCGTCGAACCTTGGATTGAGGAGGAGCAGTGTGGTTTTCGTCCCAGTCGTGGAACAGTGGACCAGCTTTACACCCTCTTCGGGGTCTTTGAGGGGGCATGGGAGTTTGCCCAACCAATCTACATGTGTTTTGTGGATTTGAAGAAGGCATTCGATCGTGTCCCCTGGGGACTCCGGTGAGGGGTACTCCGGGAGTATGAAGTGCCGGACCCGCTTGTATGAGCTGTCCGGTCCCTGTATGACCGGTGTCAGAGCTTGGTCCTCATTGCCGTAAAAGTAAATCTGAATCATTTCCAGTGAGGGTCGGACTCCACCAAGGCTGCCCTTTGTGGATGGACAGATGGACGGATGGATGGATGGATGGATGGATTCCTAGGACTACTTTACTTATTCGTAGATAAATTGAGCTGCTGTTTTCAGGTTTCAACTGACAGTAATGTGGTTTTCTTTTAGGAGGAGATAACCATTTACATGTTCTACTGTGTTCCAGGAGAATTTACTCTGACACAGTAACACATATGATGATTCCAACACTTCTGTAGTAATCTCACAAGTCCTGATAGTTGTGGAGATATACTTCATTTTCTTTGGTGTCACTTAAGACATGAGTCAGAAAAACAGATTTTGTGATGAAGGTAAAACGTGAAGCAATGGGACAATGTCAAACTACTCTTTTTTTCTGATGCCTTTGGTTGAAATTGAGATCAATGTGATGTCGGTGTTGTGTTACCTGTCGACAGGTGAGGCGAAACCTGATCCAGCCGGTGGTCGTTCAGCACTCTGGGACACAGCGATGCTCTGCAGACAGAAACAGATTCAGGGCTTGTTAATGTCCTCTAGATGGCGACAAACATCAAAAACAAAGGAACTCCTTCTCATATCTGACCACAGGTAACAAAACCTGAGCTGGATGAACCTCACACTGCTGGTTGGAAGTCACGGTATATTCACAAAAACTCATACAAACTCACTAAAAACCAGATATTTTATTTTAGAATAGAGAAATAAAATTTTATTTAATATCAAACCATTTTGAACAAAAATACAACCCCAGTTCCAGAGAAGTTGGGTCTGAGTAAAATGTAAATGTAACAAGAATCTCACCAGGTCATCTTATATTTTCAGTAGAAGATAAACATCACATCAGAGGATGAAATGGAAACATTTCACCATGTGATGGAAAATACCAACTGATGGTGAATCTGATGCAGCAACACGCCTGGACGGACGTCGTGTCCTGCAGACTAAAGAGGAGAGGGAGCATCCAGCTTGTTATCAGTGGACAGGTGAAAAGCTGCATCTCTGATGGGATGGGGCTGCATTAGTGCCTATGGCGTGGGCAGCTTCCACATCTGTGAAGCTCCATCACTGCTGAAAAGTACATGGAGGTTTTAGAGCAACATCTGCTCCCATCCAGACAACGTCTCTTTCAGGGAAGGTCTTGCAGATTTCAGCAGGACAATGCTGAACCACATCCTGCATCCATCACAGCAGCATGGCTTCACAGGAGAAGAGTCCAGCTGCTGAACTGGCCTGCCTGCAGTCCAGACCTTTCACCAGTACACAACATCTGGAGCATCATGGAAGCAGAAATCCAGCAACCAAGGTCCAGGACTGTAGAGCAGCTAGAATCCTGCATCAGAGCAGAATGGGACGACATTCCTCTCCTAAAACTCCAGCAACTGGAGTTCAAGCCTTTTGTGTTTCTGATGGGTTTTGACTAAATTCTCTCAGGTAGGATGTCAACTTTCTTTGCCCTCATGTTTGTGGAAGTTTGTTGCTACAACAACAAAGTCGATGCTGCCTGCTGACTGCTCACCTTGGGGAAACGGAGCACAGGGAAAGGCGGCGCTTTGGAAGCTTTCCGAGCCAAAAGGGGAGGAGCCTCAGACTGAGGGGCTTCCTGAGGCAAGGGTGCAGGAACAGGAGGAGGCTTAGCTTTAACTTCGCAATCAGCTGCCATGGAAACAAAAAGAAAAGTGAAGCAACAAAGACTAAACAAACATGCTCACAGGCTGCAGAGGAGTGGGATGTACATTTGGACGCCTGGTCCTCGTCCTCATCACCGTGTCCTTCTGTCCTGCTGGAGACACTGCTGATGCCAGAGTCCATCGGGCTGCTGCTTGATGACAACGTCAGTGATGTCACTGTGGATGTGGGAGTTGTGGGTGGGGCTTGTATGCAGCCAGACGGATTGTTCTGTGGAAACGTGTGCATTAACATACAATTTTAATAAAGATCAAAAGTAAAAGCAAACAAAGTCTGAAATATTTCAACCAATCAGGTAAAGGAATAAAAGTTAAACTTTCAAACTGGATGACTTTAGAAAGTATCTCAAAAGAGAAAATAGGATGGGAGGGGCTTAAAGGAAATTATTTAAATCTTTAAAAAAAACTTTTAAACATTTGGGGTTAAGTTTACGTTTCTATGACAACAGCTCCATACACACCTGATTGGCAACATTTTCATTAGCAGAAAGGTTCGTGACAGCAGTAGGGGTCTCATTGGTCAGGTCAGGCTGCTGAGGGGCGGGGACAAACTGCAGGGGGGCGGGGTCAGGCTCTTCCTCCACCACACGGTCCTTCTGGCTGCTGACAGCTTCCTCCTGTAGGCGGCGCCATTTGTCCCGCTGGCGTTTCACGGCTGTCACTCGGTGCCGGATCGCGTTGGCGATCACCTTGTAGTCCGCCTCGCACACGAACCCTAGGATTACCTGGGAGACATAGAAAGGTGAGTCCAGGAAGTGATCTTGTCTCTATAATGTCATCAGCGTGGCGGTACAGGTACCATCTCCTGGGCAACCTCCTCAGGGACGTCTTTGTACAGCTCGAACAGGAACTCAATGGCATTGTTGTCTTTGTACTTCCCGCGAAGCTTCTTGTTGTCATCCATCCGGAGCCAGAGCTTCAGCGCCACCTTGGAGCCATCGTCTTCTTCGGCCAGCTCCACGTGGATGCCCGTCTTCTCCTGGAAGAACCGGTGCTCCAGCAGGTCCTGAACCGTGAACCTAGGAACAAATCCACCGTGAAAACTCTGAACTTTCCACTGCTGCTGTAGACAGTGAACTGATCACCAACCTTTCGCTGCTCTTGGTTCGGATGCAACCTTCGATAACCTCTTTCAGCTCGGGAACTTTGACCTTAAAAAAACTGTCTGGTTTGATTCCCTGAGAGACAAACACAAAGTCAAACATGGAGGACAACAGGAAGTAGGTAGAACTCAGGGAGGCGTGGTCTTACATTGGTGACCTTGCGGTAGATTTGGGCGGCGTTCTGACATTCGTAGTACGGGTACTCGGATGTCGCCATCTCCAGCATGCACATACCGAAGGCGTAGACGTCCACCGCCTCGTCGTACTTCTCCTCATACATCTCTGGAGCCATGAACTCGGGAGTTCCTGAACGCATTAACCATCCAAACATGAAACACAACATAGCGATGTGTCATCAGCTGGACTCCATCTCATTGTCGTGCTGGTAACGGTTCATACTGCCGCTTACCAATCACACTTTTGGCAAACGAGGCTCTCTTGAGAGTGGCGAGGCCCAGGTCTCCGATCTTGACAGAGGCAGTGGGCCCAGTGATGAAGATGTTGTCACATTTGAGGTCTCGGTGCAGGACCGGAGGGGAGCGTGAGTGCAGGAAGTGAAGCCCTTTCAGAATTTCAAGACTCCAGCGCTGCAGCAGCTTCAGCTTCATCTGACGGAACCGGCGAAGGTACCTGGACCAAGCACAGGTCAGGGTCAGGGACACAGAAAATACTTACTTTCAGTACAATAATTGTATACTTTTAGCACCCTAAGGGAAAACCATGTGATTGTATAAATATAAAACTGATGATGATAGTGAGGATGCCACCTCCACCACTCTCCCCTCAGCCCTCCCACATCTGGACACAAAGGACTCCTACATCAGAATGCTGTTCAAACACAGCTCAGTATGCAACCTGATCATCTACCAGCAGCTTATTCACAAACTGAAGCAGCTGGACTTCCTGACACGGAGACCGCAGGCAGTAAAGGTCTGCAGCAACACATTCAGTTCCTTCATTCTGAACACAGACGCCCTTTAAGGATGTGTGCTGGGTCCCCTCCCCTTTTCTACACTGTTGACCCACAGTTGGACACCGATACACAGCTGTGATCTTCTCGTGAAGTTTATGGATGGCATGACTGTGGTGGGTCTAGTCAGCAAATGAGATGAGACCAACTCTGGAAGCGAGGTGAGCCACCTGACCACACGGTGCAGGAACAACATAACGGCGCACACCCATACCCCTCTGACATCAACGGTGCTGCTGTGGAGAAGCTGAGCAGAGCCAAGTTCCTGGCTGTGCATGTCATAGAGGACCTCTCCTGGACCTGCATTACTTCATCACTGGCCAAGAAAGTCCAGCAGCAACCTCACTTATTCCAAAGACAAAGAGCCCTGCCGAACTACATCCAGAGAGTCCTCTACAGAGGCATGTTAGAGAGCTTCCTGACCTCCTGCATCACCAGACTGACCATGCACGGTGTCCTGCTGTAAAACTGTCTCTCTGCTCTGCCTCCCCCCTCCTTCCTAATTCAACACATGAGCACTCAGGGCTCTGAAGTGAATAGTGTTCTGGGGTTTATCAGGTTCTGGTTCTGGACTCACGTCTTCAGTGTTCCAGATGTCATGAGCTCCGTCACCAGGATGATGCATTTGTGGCCCTTCAGCGAAGACTTCCAGGAGTCAAAGAAACGGACAATGTTGGGATGCTGCAGAACTTTCAGCATCTCCACCTCCTCACTGAAGCGCTGACGCTCAGCTCTGGTCAGACGGTGAGTCTGTGGAGGACACATCATCATCATCATAATTATCATCATTATTAACATCATCATCATCATCATTATCATTATCATCAATATTATCATCATTATCATCATCATTATTATCATCATTATCATCATCATCATCATCATCATCATCATCATTATCATCATCATCATCATTATTATCATCATTATCATCATCATTATCATCATTATATTTATAATCATCATCATCATCATTATCATCATCATCATTATATTTATAATCATCATCATCATCATTATCATCATCATTATCATTATCATCAATATTATCATCATTATCATCATCATTATTATCATCATTATCATCATCATCATCATCATTATCATCATTATCATCATCATCATCATTATTATCATCATTATCATCATTATATTTATAATCATCATTATCATCATCATCATTATATTTATAATCATCATCATCATCATTATCATCATCATCATTATATTTATAATCATCATCATTATCATCATCATCATTATTATAATTATCACCATCATCATCATCATTATTATCATCATCATCATCATCATTATCATCATTATTATCATCATTATCATCATCATCATCATTATCATCATTATCATCATCATTATATTTATAATCATCATCATCATCATTATCATCATCATCATTATTATAATTATCACCATCATCATCATTATTATTATCATCATCATCATTATCATCATTATTATCATCATTATTATCATCATTATCATCATCATCATTATTATAATTATCACCATCATCATCATTATCATCATCATCATCATTATCATCATTATTACCATCATCATCATCATTATCATCATTATTATCATCATTATCGTCATCATTATATTTATAATCATCATCATCATCATCATCATTATCATCATTATTATCATCACCATCATCATCATCATTATCATCATTATTATCATCATTATCATCATTATCATCATCAACATCATCATTATATTTATAATCATCATCATCATCATTATCATCATCATCATTATTATAATTATCACCATCATCATCATTATCATCATCATCATTATTAGCATCATCACCATCATCATTATAATTATAATCATCATCATCATCATCATCATTATCATCATCATTATTATCATCATTATCATCATCATCATAATCATTATATTTATAATCATCATCATTATTATAATTATCACCATCATCATCATTATCATCATTATTATAATTAATTATCATCATCATCATTATTAGCATCATTATCATCATTATCATCATCATCATCATTATAATTATAATCATCCTCATCATTATTATCATCATTATCATCATCATCATAATCATTATATTTATAATCATCATCATTATTATAATTATCACCATCATCATCATTATCATCATTATTATAATTAATTATCATCATCATCATCGTCATCATTATTATTATCACCATCATCATCATGAAGCACCAGTTGACAAACTGTTGTCATGACGACAGACTCAGCTCAATTTTGGTGTGTTTGTTGAGAACGATTCACTTTCTGAAGATGTTCGATTTAGTCTGAGTCTGTTTCAAGTTTCTCATCCAATAATCAAAAAATAAAATAATGATTAACATTAATTATTAACAAATGAGTCCATTTAATTAAATTAGCAATTAATATAAATTAATAAATGCCTCTAATACACATTTTTAAATGTTATATAAATATTGTATAAAATTAAATAAAAAAAAGAAAAGATATTTTATGGTTAAGAAAGAAAAATAATATTACAATTAAAATTATCTAAAAGAGGTTTCAAACTGCACTAGAATACAAATAAAATCTACAGTAAAGTACAGTTTAAAGGTAAAATATGAATAGGTAAAATAACCCTAACTAAATTAAATATTTAATATAGCAAAAGATAATAAAATTTTATCAGAGTATCAAATCAAAAGATTTATTTCATTAAAAAGTATAAAGTGCTATTCTATTAAATTAAAAACGTGAAAAATGCAAAAAAAAATAATAATAATAATAATAAAAAAACGAAAATGACCTAAAAAATTAAGTTTCAGGCTGCTGTGGCGCAAAATACACATGCAAATAAAATTTAAAACAAAATCTAAATTCAAAAAATTGAAAAAAACATTTTAACAAAAGATGAAACATTTAACTGTATGTATGATATAAAAATAAAATAATTTTACACTTTACTGAACCTGTAGTTTAACACCCGTTCCAGCCAATCACAGTCAAGAAATAAAAATAATCCATAAAAAATAACTATGATCAGACACCCTCTCTGCCGTGTGTGTGTGGGGGGGGGGAGTGTGTGAGCGAGTGTGTGGGTGTGTTAACAGCCTCGTCCAGCAGGCGTGTGGAACCTCTGATACAGGAAACTGCTGAGTCACACATGTTTACATGTGCTTGTGAGGACCCTGGATAACAGCAGAGATCTGAGGCCCCGTGTTCCTGCAGCTCGTTTACATGTATGTAGAACGTCATGAAGAACTCAACTTTCCTGACCGCTCGAATCAAACATATCCCCAAACTTTGACCAACTTCTCACATCAGACCTCCAGAGGCAGCTCAGTTTCATGTCTGTCAGATGCTAACAACCTCTCCTGACTCGGAGCATTAGCTGTTACACACAGACTCTTCTACCTCCTGACGTGTTGATCATCGTGTCACTGCTGCGTTCATGATGCTGATGCAGCAGAAACACAGGACAGTTAGCAAAACACCTCCCAACCAAAACCTATAGATGAGAAGTCCAGATCCTGCTGAGGGAGAGAGAGGTGTTATCTTCAGGTTTGGTGGAGCAGAGCCGATGGACCACGTCCATAAAAACATCAGCAGACAGCAGGACGATGATGAGACCTGAAAGCTGCAAATGGAGACAGAGGGAGTAGAAACCCCTGAAACGAGTCCACCACACCGACCAGTCCCACCAATTCCGCCAGATCCACCAGAACCGCCAGTCCTGTCCTACTATTCACCAGATGTGTGTCGGCGTGTATACTCAGTGTGCATTAACATGTACTGTATCAGTGACGTGTATCAGCGATATGTATCAGCGACGTGTATCAGTGATATGTATCAGTGACGTGTATCAGTGACGTGTATCAGTGACGTGTATCAGTGACGTGTACCAGTGATGTGTATTAGTGACGTGTATCAGCGATATGTATCAGTGATGTGTATCAGTGACGTGTATCAGCGATATGTATCAGTGACATGTATCAGTGACGTGTATCAGTGATGTGATTCAGTGACGTGTATCAGCGATATGTATCAGCGATATGTATCAGTGATGTGTATCAGTGACGTGTATCGGTGACGTGTATCGTGACGTGTATCGGTGACGTGTATCGGTGACGTGTATCGGTGACGTGTATTAGTGACATGTATTAGTGATGTGTATTAGTGACGTGTATCAGCGATATGTATCAGTGACGTGTATCAGTGACGTGTATCAGCGATATGTATCAGCGATATGTATCAGTGACGTGTATCAGTGACGTGTATCAGTGACGTGTATTAGTGACGTGTATCAGCGATGTGTATCAGTGACATGTATCAGTGACGTGTATCAGTAACGTGTATCAGTGACATGTATCAGTAACATGTATCAGTGACGTGTATCAGATGACATGTATCAATAACATGTATCAGTGACGTGTATCAGTGACATGTATCAGTAACATGTATCAGTGACATGTATCAGTGACGTGTATCAGTGACATGAATCAGTAACATGTATCAGTGACGTGTATCAGTAATGTGTATCAGTGACGTGTATCAGCGATGTGTATCAGCGACGTGTATCAGTGACGTGTATCAGTGATGTGTTTCAGTGACGTGTATCAGCGATATGTATCAGTGACATGTATCAGTGACGTGTATCAGTAACGTGTATCAGTGACATGAATCAGTAACATGTATCAGTGACGTGTATCAGTAATGTGTATCAGTGACGTGTATCAGTGACGTGTATCAGTGATGTGTTTCAGTGACGTGTATCAGCGATATGTATCAGTGACATGTATCAGTGACGTGTATCAGTAACGTGTATCAGTGACATGTATCAGTAACATGTATCAGTGACGTGTATCAGATGACATGTATCAATAACATGTATCAGTGACGTGTATCAGTGACATGTATCAGTAACATGTATCAGTGACATGTATCAGTGACGTGTATCAGTGACATGAATCAGTAACATGTATCAGTGACGTGTATCAGTAATGTGTATCAGTGACGTGTATCAGCGATGTGTATCAGCGACGTGTATCAATGACGTGTATCAGCGATATGTATCAGTGACGTTTATCAGTGACGTGTATCGGTGACGTGTATCGGTGACGTGTATTGGTGACATGTATCGGTGACGTGTATTCTGTGACGTGTATCGGTGACGTGCATCGGTGACGTGAATCAGTAACATGTATCAGTGACGTGTATCAGTAATGTGTATCAGTGACGTGTATCAGCGATGTGTATCAGTGACGTGTATCAATGACGTGTATCAGCGATATGTATCAGTGATGTGTATCAGTGACGTGTATCGGTGACGTGTATTGGTGACGTGTATTGGTGACGTGTATCGGTGACGTGTATTCGGTGACGTGCATCGGTGACGTGCATCGGTGACATGTATTCTGTGACGTGTATCGGTGACGTGCATCGGTGACGTGCATCGGTGACATGTATTCTGTGACGTGTATCGGTGACGTGCATCGGTGACGTGCATCAGTGACGTGTATCAGTAATGTGTATCAGTGACGTGTATCAGCGATATGTATCAGTGACGTTTATCAGTGACGTGTATCGGTGACGTGTATTGGTGACGTGTATTGGTGACATGTATCGGTGACGTGTATTCGGTGACGTGCATCGCTGACATGTATTCTGTGACGTGTATCGGTGACGTGCATCGGTGACCTGTATTCGGTGACGTGCATCGCTGACATGTATTCTGTGACGTGTATCGGTGACGTGCATCGGTGACGTGCATCGGTGACATGTATCGGTGACGTGCATCGGTGACGTGCATCGGTGACATGTATCGGTGACGTGCATCGGTGACGTGCATCGGTGACGTGCATCGGTGACGTGTATTCTGTGACGTGTATCGGTGACGTGCATCGGTGACGTGCATCGCTGACATGTATTCTGTGACGTGTATTGGTGACGTGCATCGGTGACGTGCATCGGTGACATGTATCGGTGACGTGCATCGGTGACGTGCATCGGTGACATGTATCGGTGACGTGCATCGGTGACGTGTATTCTGTGACGTGTATCGGTGACGTGCATCGGTGACATGTATCGGTGACGTGCATCGGTGACGTGCATCGGTGACATGTATCGGTGACGTGCATCGGTGACGTGCATCGGTGACGTGCATCGGTGACGTGTATTCTGTGACGTGTATCGGTGACGTGCATCGGTGACGTGCATCGCTGACATGTATTCTGTGACGTGTATTGGTGACGTGCATCGGTGACGTGCATCGGTGACATGTATCGGTGACGTGCATCGGTGACGTGCATCGGTGACATGTATCGGTGACGTGCATCGGTGACGTGTATTCTGTGACGTGTATCGGTGACGTGCATCGGTGACGTGTATCGGCAGCATGTATCAGCGTATATTGCGTGTGTGTTACCTGTAGCTCACACCAGGCCACCTCCAGCGTGGTCTCTGTGTCAAGGCCTTTGTAAACCGTCTTGAAGGACCCTCGTCCGATCTCAGTGTTGAACTTTAGGAATCGTCCGTCTGGAGATGAAGCGACTGCTGTCATCTCCTCTTCATCGCGTCCTTCCTCCTCCTCCAGTTGCCATGGTAACTCCTCCTTATTGGAGTCGGACAGAGCGACACCGGTCTCGTCCCCGGAGTCCCAGCTGATGCCCGCGGGAGGCTGCGTCACGGTGTCATCCTCTAAGGTTGTCATGGTGACAGGTTGAAGAGGAGACAGGGGAGGGAGAATGGAGTCTTCCTCGTCATCATCTTCTTCAGGTCTTATTTTCATGCTGTTTTCAGTGGTGGAGGACATCTTCTTCCTCACCCGGACGGTCAATGAAGTCACTCACTGTCACACTGGGTGGAGCTTCTGAAGGTGACGTCCAACAACCTGGAAACCAATTAATATTCATATGATCATAACAAGAAGTTGAATAAATCAATAACTGGTATTTAATATTCAGTAAAGGTGTTGAGGAAACCCTCTTCATTTTTATTATGAACTGGACTAAAGGAGATGATGATGGGACTGAGAAAAACCGGCTGAATGTTTAATAAAAGTGTTTCTAGTCAGGTGACTGAGATCTGGGACAACTCGGACCCCCACCCACTTTCTCCAACCCACCATGTCAGGAAACTGACCCACAGCTGATCCTCATTCACAGCTGATTTTCATCCACAGCTGATTTTCATTCACAGCTGATCCTGAACTACAGCTGATTTCTTTACTTAGTAAAACTCTCTCTCAGCTTTTCTTGTTTATTTATTTACTTTTTATTTAAAACATTTTTCTCTCTTTCTCTCAGATTTTGAGTGTGCACGTGTGTGCATGCATGTGTGGTACTCACTGTGTGTGCGCAGCAGGAACGTGAATCCTCAGGATGAACCAGGGTCCACTTCAGACCTAAGACCTCTTTCTTCTTCTCTTCTTCTTCTGAGTCATGTCAGCTCTATCAGAGCTCGAGCTCTATCAGCAGGGAGCAGACCGCACCGCCGCTGGGAGCCCCGCCCACCGGACACCTGTAACCTGCCTGATAGGAGCATGGCCACGTGTCAGAGTAAGGCTATGGGCAGCTCACGTGCCCTGAGACATCCAGCTCTCTGATTGCCCGAGGCTGTTTTTATTTCCAGGAACCTTTTTCATTTTCTAAACAGGAATTATGATCTTACAAGACCTGGTCCTGGTTTTATCGGGTCCAGATGATAAGCTGCAGCAGGACCCGGTCCGGGTTTTCCTGTGGACCAGGCCCTACTGGGTAGAGGCTCAAACAGTAAAGAATGAATGAGGAGGCAGAACAGGGGAGGGTTTGGTTTTTGGTTCAGAGGGACAAAACAGATGGGGTTGGGGGACGTCCACCAACATGAGATGATCTGGGATGATGGCTGGAGGGTGTCTCTGTCTGAGGCAGGACAGGCAACCATGTCCAGCAGGACAACCTCCATGCTGTCATGTCATCAGACGTCCACCAGAGGCCGCTGTTCTCACACGTTTAAACTTCATTCAGAGACAAACAGCAGAACACGGATGATGAACAAAGGAAGCAGAAGGAAACCCAGCTGTCTGTGTGGGGTTGTAGACGTCCTCGTTCCAACTGCCTCATGCCTCCAATCCAACTTTATTTACAAAGCACTTTAAAACAATCACAGAGGACCAAATGCTTAACATTTAAAGCATTTTAACAGAATAAAAAGCTCTTAAAAGTTATGTTTTAGCTGGTCATCATCATCATCATCATCATCGCCATCATAATTGTCATCCATCATCAATATCATCATCACCATCATCATCATCATCATCATCATCATCATCACCATCATCATCATCATCATCATCATCATCACCATCACCATCATCATCATCATCATCATCATCATCACCATCATCATCATCATCATCACCATCATAATTGTCATCCATCATCATCATCACCATCATCATCATTATCATCATCATCATCATCATCATCATCATCATCATCACCATCATCATCATCACCATCACCATCATCATCATCATCATCATCATCATCACCATCATCATCATCATCATCACCATCATAATTGTCATCCATCATCATCATCATCATCACCATCATCATCATTATCATCATCATCATCAGTAGAAGCAGATTTTCCTACACAGGCTGGAGGACGTCATTGATGATTAATCATGAATTTTTGACCCAAAGGTGATTTATTGTAAAATAAATGTAGAATTCTTCCTCTTCAGAGGACGGGAAGAATGAACGTCACCTAACTGGGATAAAACCTGAGCAACGTTTTCCATCTTTAGTGGGAATAAAGACACCTTGTTGCAACATCACCACAGAGAAGGTGACCTATGGAAGAAACACCATCTGGAGGAAAAGCACCACCTGAAAGGAGAGAATGATCGTAAAGACAAGGCAGCAGGAAACCGTTGGTGCTCCTCCTGAGTAAACGTTTGTTTTGTGTTTATGGATCAGAGACCACGTCAGAAGCATTTCAGGGGTAATAAATAAAACTGAGGCACCAGGATGAGATGATGGATTAGTCCATCACAGATCACACACTGACGTCATCACCAACAACCCGTTCTTTATTTATTTATTTATTTATTCCCCAGCTGTCTCCGTCCCGGTCCAACGACTTCATTCTCTTCCTCCGTGTCCAGCAGCGTGAGTACAACCATCCCGCTGTTTGTCTGTTTGTTGACACTGTTGTTACAAACCATCAGATGGATCATCAGTCAGACGCTGTTTGTTTGTTTGTTTGTTTGTTTGTTTGTTTGTTTGGCTGGTTGAGAGTTCAGGACAGATTTACTACATCTGAAGAAGTAGAGAAACAGTCAGAAGAGACTCAGCTGGATAGCAGTCAAATGTGCAGCATGTGTAACCATGGTAACCAGGTGAATGGTTACCACGGTTACCTACAGCCATGTTTCACTTTCTGCTTCATTTCATCCAGTTTGTTTTAGTAGAGAAAACAGAAAGACTTTGATTTTTTTCTGTTGTTAATCTACATTTTAATCCCTGCGGGGGGATTAACTTCTTCATTAATCTGTTCTTTGATCTTCGTCCTCATCATCTTCATCCCTTTGTTCTATTCTCTTCTTCTTTTTCTTTAATCTCTCTCTCTTCACTGCTTTGATTCTGTTTCCTCTTAGATCACAGATTTCTGTTGTTCCATGATCATCTGATCAAATTGATCAGAAATGTTCGTTAAATTAAAGTTAGTAACTGGAATCAATAAATAATTTATTTATTTATTTTTATTATTATTTATTTATATTTACATCTAGTTTATTTTCACTGTCAGGCCTTTTTTAATTAATAGATTAATTATGTCATGGATTATTTTGTTCATCTCTTCCTGTTTCATTTTGTTCGTCCAATCAGGCGGCGTTGCAGCGGATCATGTGACAAGACGTGTCTGTTAACACCTGTGGCTTCCTTCTTCTTCTGTAGTGCAGCAGCCATCAGAGACGATGCTCCTCCTCCTTTTCCTCCTGATCCTTCCATCGTCCGTCCCATCATCGTTTTATGGGATGGCTCTGCAGCGCCATGGCAACCGAGTCTCCTGCATCAACACCTGCCAGCAGACGAAGGCGGCGGGTGGAGGACTGGTGGTCCGCTGCAGTGGTCTGAGACTGATTAAGGTACGCCATGAGGACCAAGTTTAAGGCCTAGTTTAACCAGGACCAGGACCTGCTCAGGTGTGTCTGTCTCTGCAGGTACCGGTCGGTCTGTCCAATCACACCATTCGTCTGTTTCTGAATAAAAACCTGCTTCGCTCCCTTCCCGCCTCCGCCTTCTCGGACCTGTTCCTGCTGGAAGAACTGGACCTGTCTCAGAACCAGGTGACCCGCCCGTTCACACCTGTTAACAAACCATACACACTTCCTGCTGTCCTTCACCTCCTGTTTCCTGTCCCAGCTCTCCTCCCTGGAAGCAGGTTGTTTCTCTCAGGTGGCGTCTTCTCTTCGTTACCTGGACCTATCATCCAATCAGCTCACCACATTGGACCCAGTCGTGTTCACTGGGCTGCAGGTCCAGGCCAACCTCACCAACAACCCCTGGCACTGTGACTGCAGCATGCAGGTGAGTCCAAGCAGTTCAGGTTAGTCCTACCTGTCCCTGTGAGTCCTACCTGTCCACATGAGTCCTACCCGTCGTTGTGAGTCCTACCCGTCCCTGCGAATCCTACCTGCCCCTGTGAGTCCTACCCGCCCCTGTGAGTCCTACTTGTCCACATGAGTCCTGCCCATCCCTGTTAGTCCTACCTGTCCCTGTGAGTCCTACCCGTCCCTGCGAGTCCTGCCTGCCCCTGTGAGTCCGACCCGCCCCTGTGAGTCCTACTTGTCCACATGAGTCCTACCTGTCCCTGTGAGTCTTACCTGTCCCTGTGAGTCCTACCTGTCCACATGAGTCCTGCCCGTCCTTGTGAGTCCTACCTGTCCCTATGAGTCCTACCCGTCCCTGCGAGTCCTACCTGTCCCTGTGAGTCCTACTTGTCCACATGAATCCTACCTGTCCCTGTGAGTCTTAGCTGTCCTTGTAAGTCCTGCCTGTCCACATGAGTCCTACCCGTCCCTGCGAGTCCTAACTGTCCCTGCGAGTCCTACCTGTCCCTGTGAGTCCTACTTGTCCACATGAATCCTACCTGTCCCTGTGAGTCTTAGCTGTCCTTGTGGGTCCTGCCTGTCCACATGAGTCCTACCCGTCCTTGTGAGTCCTACCTGTCCCTGTGAGTCCTACTTGTCCTTGTAAGTCCTGCCTGTCCACATGAGTCCTACCTGTCCCTGCGAGTCCTACCTGTCCCTGTGAGTCCTACTTGTCCACATGAGTCCTACCTGTCCCTGTGAGTCCTACCTGTCCCTGTGAGTCTTAGCTGTCCTTGTAAGTCCTGCCTGTCCACATGAGTCCTACCTGTCCCTGTGAGTCCTATTCGTCCCTGTGAGTCCATCAACACCTGCTAGCAGACGAAGGCGGTGGGTGAGACTTACCTGTCCAGATGAGACCGACCTGTCCAGGTGTGGTGAGGGAACTCTGTCAGCATCACTGACTTCCTGTCTGTGTCCAGATGGCGGTGCCTCGGTTGGATCTGGACCGGTCTTCTGTGGAGAAAGTCCTGTGTCAGACGTCGGACCTTCCAAACCTTGGTGCGGGTCAGAACCCAGCAGAACGTCCAGATGTTTCTCTACTTTGTTGTTGTGAACTGGTTGTTTGTGTCTGTGCTGCAGGAGCTGTCGGACTTCCACTGGTCTTACTGGTGGAGGACTGGGATCTGTGTGAGTCTGTGAGGAGGACCACCGACGTGGTGACACTGGTCACCATGTTCCTCTGGTTCCTTATGCTCATGTTCTACCTGATCTACTACATCCGTCACAACGAGGTGTTCGCTCGCCGACACCTGGACTACCTGAAGTTCCTGGAGAGCCGGGATCCGTTTAGACCCAGATAAAGAAGTCCTCAAGATCCTTTTAGAGTCCAGAGATCTTTCCTCATATTCATAGAATTTACCTAGAACTGTACCAGAGATCCCTGGAACCTCCTGAAGAACCTTTAAGAAGTCTTCAACCTTCTCTGATTAACAGGAAGGTTGGAGATAATTGATAACTGTAGATCTCCATCAAGTCCCAGAACCTGAGGATGAAATCCTAAGACCTCCTAAAAGATCTAGTAGAACTCCTGAGTGGCACAAGATGTTTAAAACTTCTTCTGGTCCTCCTTTAAACCTCTTAAAATCCAAAGATGTTCAGAGACTCAGAGCCTTTGACAACCAAATAAACCGTAAAGACCTCTAAACTCTAAAATGACCTGTGACAGTCCCCCCACCACTATCTGAGCCTCCTCTGGAACCTCTGTGAAGACTTTTAGATCATCAAATAAATCTTGAGGACCAACACGTCCACCTTGTAGTCCAGATAATTAATAAGAACTCGTGAACCCTCCTCAGGTCTTTAAAGAACACAAGAAGTCTCTGAAGATCTGATTTTTCTGCTGACTTGAGTGGATCCCTGAAGTTTTCCTGACACTCAGAATGTTACCAAGACTCTGACCTGATAACCAGAAATGAGTTGTTACCATGGTAACTGCCTCCTAACCTGAGAAAAGAAACCAAATAAGTGAACGTCCTGCCCCCCCGTTGAGGTCCAGGATCATCTGAGAAGACATACTGATTATCTATGAAAAGATCTGCTGAAGGAGCGGGTTGGAACCTCCACGTCCAGAACCAACACGACATTAAACAGTCAGAACCGCCAGTGTCAGCATCAAGTACCACATCTGCTTACAGAGTCTACGTAGAACCAGTGGGATCTGGTTTAGTCTGGACTGAAACTGAGCTTCTGTGAACATCAGAGAACCTTCAACTGAATCAAACTGCAACCCCTTTAAAGTTTGCATTAAGACAAAAAAAACAATGGAAATGTTTCTTTGCTTTTTTTATTTTCTTTTGGACAAGAAAAGCAGTAAGGTGGTTGGTTCTGGTGGTTGTCTTGGTTTCATCTCTGTTCTGACCTTGTAATGGACGGTCCCCACCTGTCCCCTCAAAAACCCGGGGACCCTGAATGGGAAATGATGGGTACAGAAAATGGATAGATGGACTTTGTCTGTAGGTCCAGAACATGGGGAACAAGCTGACGTCCAACATCTTAAAAAAGGGATGTATATAAGGACAGACAGGTCAATTCAAAGTGAGGTTAGAAGGATTGAAAAAACAAAAAGATAAAAAAAGAGAGATGTTGAAATGTAAAAAAAAAAAAAAAAAATAAAGTCTATCAATCCAAATAATAATGATGTTGTGAAAATATGTATAAAGTCAACTAAAATAATTTAATTTATTTTTTAATTCGTTTTTTTGTTTTGTTTTGTTTTGTTTTGTTTTGTCCCCCCCATGTTTTTATTCTCTGAGTCGTCGCAGGATTGATTAATCTGGTATCGATTGTTTGCGCCTGCGCTGTTCCTTCTGTCCGCGGCTGCTTTGGTCTGGGTTCCCCACAATCCCCCGCACCGCTGAATACTGTCCAGTCATTGTGCGGATAAAGTGAATCTGCTCTGCTCATAAACACCGGGTTAAACGAACCGTTCACCCCCAGAAACATGAAAGAGACAGCGGCCAAGCGGCGCGACAAGGCCGGAGGCCGAGACCGGGACTCCAAGTCCGACAAGTCCAAGGAGGCGAAGGACGCGGCCCCGGAGCCCCAGGACGTGGAGATGCCGGAGGAGGAGGCGGCTAACGCGGCTAAGCAGCCCAAAGAGCTAGACAGCCTGACACTGGAGGGTAAAACTGTTCCAACTGTCCCGGGGGGTTAGAACCAGAACCGGTTTATTGCTGGGATGGGTTACCGATAACAACGTTACACCTGCGGGGGTTAGCATGTTAGCATGAAGCTAGCTACTGAATGTTTCCGATAATGTAAACATCGAAAGACGGCTTTCAGATTAACTTTATTTTAATGTTTTCTGTCCATAAACACATCAGACGAGGTTCACTCTTGGCCCGGGTCCAGACCCAAAACCAGGTCGTGGTAAATAATAAGACCGCAGAACTGTTGGCTAACACCGTGTTTTTTGTGCTCATTAGCGGTCACTGAATGACTGTAAAACCGTTTCCAGATGTGACTCAGGTTCTGGTTTTCATTTGGACTCGATCTTTAGTCTTAATTTCTTTTAAATCTGAAAACCTCTTAACCAGTTATTCCTCTGAGATCAGTTCATGAGACCCAGCTGTAAAGTCTCATCAAACCTGGACCACATGGACTGGAATGTTGTGGCTTTACCAGGAGTGGACCAGATGATGGTTGACATGTGATTCGCCTCCACGCTGAACCAGGTCCATATCAGGGATGTTGTACATGATTCAAGGCTTCAGGTCGTTCCCCAGAAACACGGATGGTTAATGCGGTTCAGGTTCAAACGTTGAACGCTTGGACCCGGAGGTGACCGCCTGGACCTGGATGTGACCACCTGGACCCAGAGGTGACCACCTGAACTCCTCGCCACGTGGACAGAACCTACAATAATCAGGAAGTTCAGGTCTCAGACGACATGGTGACATTAATGAAGGCTGTAAATCACATCAATAATGTCAGATCAGTTTTTAATAAAAGAAAAACTCGGATGACCTCTGATCAGGAGATGTAGAGAAAAATAATAAAAAAACAATTTTATCTTCTAGAGGGGGTCAGACCAGACGGTCTCAGGTCATTTCAGTATGTCAGATTTAACCGTTAGATCACCATCACTACCATGTTGCTAAGAGACCTCTATTTAGACCTGGACATGATGATGAAGCCACTTCCTGTCAGACTTTCCACCAATCAGAGAGCTTAGATTGACGGTAACGTCCAATCAGGAGCAGCCAAAGATCAACCAGTGAGCAGAAAGTTCTATGTGTGTGTGAAAAGAAGAAAAATAATGCTCCTCTATGGCTGGAATAAAGCCAAGAAGACGTTTCTGATGCACGGTGGCGCCACAAAGCAGCTGAGCTGGAGTTGGTTTAGTGAGGATAGCAGGTAAATAGTAGCAGGAATAACTGGAAATGAGGAAAAAGTGGAAACATGGAAATAGTTTCTGTTGTGTGCTTGTTTCAATAACAATATTTTTTCTCCTGAAAGCCAAGACTTGAGAGAACGATGAGATGAGAAAAGGTTTGGTCACTGTTGGTCTGTGTGTTATTTCTACAAAGTTCTGTTAGTAATAAATTCTGCTTTCTTCTTCTGGTCGACCTTTATGCTGCTATATCTATTCATACATTCATTCTACATCATTTTAGCCTCTTGATCTCCTCCCCTCAGACATCAAGGAGCATGTGAAGCAAATAGAGAAGGCGGTGTCAGGGAAGGAGCCTCGCTTCGTTCTTCGTGCCCTCCGAGCGTTGCCCTCCACCAGCCGCCGCCTCAACGCCAACGTCCTCCACAAAGCCGTCTGCGGGTTCTTCACCAGCAACGCCGTCGCCAGAGAGTTCCTGCTGGGCTTCCTGGAGGAGGTGAAGCCACGCAGCGCCACTTCTGAACCACCTGCAGGTTAACACATGCAGTTCTGCCCAGAAGTATTGATCTGTCCCGTCTCTGTGTGTCCCAGCCGATGGAGATGGCGGACGGAGATGTCCAGTTTCGTCCCAGGACAGGGAAGGCGGCGTCGGCTCCTCTGCTGCCAGAGGTGGAGTCCTACCTGCAGCTGCTGCTGGTGGTCCACCTGACCAACAACAAGAGATACACCGAGGTCTGTCACTCCCCCCTCCCATCAGCTGTTTATCACACACCTGTCCTCCATCTGTTCTTTCATTGGTCCGGAAAACACAGACCCTGACGTTTGGACAGTTTATGAAAAGACTGGATCAGATGTCTCCTTTGGTCTGAACCAGGAGACCCCCGGGGTTGGCTTCTTTGGTTCGAACCAGGAGACCCCCGCGGTTGGCTTCTTTGGTTCGAACCAGGAGACCCCTGGGGTTGGCTTCTTTGGTCCGAACCAGGAGACCGCCGGGGTTGGCTTCTTTGGTTCGAACCAGAGGAGAATGAGTGTTTACATTGATCCAGACAAACCGGACTATCCCTGGAAGTGGACCAGGCTTGGTTAAACGTGGCCCAAACAGAACCAGAGTGAAATGATCCTGGGTCTCTTCCTGAACTTGAATCCTGTAATCTGACTAGTGTAAAACTGAACATGTAGTCAGATGTTAATTAGTGCGGGTACGGTTACTAAATGACATCGGCCATCTTGCTGCATACATGCCGACGCTCCAGGTAACTCCAGGTAACACGTCACTCGTGTTGCTTCTAATATGCTGATACCAGATCAGGGTTTGGCTGCCAGATCCCTCCTCCTCTTTCCTTCCTCCCGTGGCTGTGTGATCAGTCAGTCCGGTGGCTGGCAGGTGAAATACCTGGTGCAGGTGTGGACTGAACCACCTTTGCACCTTTTTACAGGGCGAGAGGGAAAAGCTCCACAGATGTCATATAATGAAGCACATGATTCCTTCTTCTCCATTTATAGAAACTAAAGCAAACCGGTGGGTAACAAACATGGGACGGTGGTATAAAAAGGTTAAATGCAGGCCGTGAACTGGTCTCGGAGTCCTCAGGGTATCCGGACTTTCCTGGGTCTGTTCTGCTGATGAATGACGACCGAACCAACGCGCTTCTCTCTGTGTTTGTTCCAGGCCCAGAAGGTCTCTGATGACCTGCTGCAGAAGATCGGCTCCAAGAAGAGCCGGGCTCTGGACCTGATCGCTGCTAAATGTTATTATTACCACGCCAGAGTTTACGAGTTCCTCAACCAGCTGGACACCATCCGCAGGTAAACCCCCGTCCCCCTCCTCCCGCTGCTCGTTGAGCCCTCCCTCACCTCCGTGTGTCTCCGCCCCCCAGCTTTCTACACACCCGACTGCGTACGGCGACGCTGCGGCACGACGCCGACGGGCAGGCCGTGCTGCTCAACCTGCTGCTGAGGAACTACCTCCACTTCAACCTGTACGACCAGGCCGAGAAGCTGGTGTCCAAGTCCATCTTCCCCGAGCTCGCCAACAACAACGAATGGGCCAGGTACCTCTACTACACAGGTGAGACCCCTGCCCTCACCTGCCGGCCGATACGGCCCCCTAGGAGCGTTAACCTGAGTGTCATGTGACCTCCTGCAGGTCGTATCAAGGCCATCCAGCTGGAGTACACGGAGGCCCGCAGGACCCTGACCAACGCTCTGAGGAAGGCGCCGCAGCACACCGCCGTGGGCTTCAAACAGACCGTACGCTCACACCCACGCACCACAGGGTCACGTGACCTCGCAGCTGTTGATCGCATGTCTCCGTGTGTCCTCAGGTCCACAAGCTGCTGATCGTGGTGGAGTTGTTGCTGGGAGAGATTCCTGACAGGCTGCAGTTCAGACAGCCGTCACTCAAAAGATCCCTGATGCCGTACTTCCTGCTCACCCAGGGTCAGTACCTGCACGGGGCGTCATGGCCGCCACCCGACGGGCCGTCATGGCCGCCGCCCGTCATGGCCGACGCCCAACGGGCCGTCATGGCCACCTTGTGGTGGTTAACACGCTTGAGTTGAAGCAGTGGGTGACTGTTCAGAGACCAGAACAACTAACCATCAGCTGACGGTAAAGCTGCAGCTGATTCCACGTTGTTTGGAACGCAAACTGCGAGTAAATCCATTAAAAGAGGGTTTATATTTTAACTCCGGGTCCATGTGGGACAGGTTCTGGATCCGGACCTGGACCGCAGTCCGCTTGTTAGTGACCTCTGATTTAGAGGATACAGTTGTCTCGTTATCAAGTTAGTTATTTAGTTTTACTTGTTCACTGGAATCTAAAATGATCTTAATTCAGAAGAAAATAGATTATTAGATTATAGAGGATTATAGATTATTAGTAAAAGTATCTAAATCTTAAGGGACTGAGCAGCGTTTATGTTTTTATATCAGATTTGTGATTCAGCCATTAAATGGTCTGGCTATTACACAAGTGGTCTGGAAAGCGTCTCCAGTCCGGTCTTGCAGACTAGTTTAGGTTGAACCTGTTAGGAGGGTCTTCACCATCCACCCACGTCTGTCTTCTACTGAAGCTCCACGGCAGGCCGGCCTGCAGCGCCCCCATGTGGTGACTCCACTCTCTGAGTTTATTCATGGAAACCAGTCAGACTCTTGGTCCTGATTCAGATCAGAGATGAAGGTTTCTGAGTCAGATGGATCATCTGTGGGTGGCCTTCTGGTCTCTGAATCTGCAACAATCAGGGCTCGGCAGACTGGTCACATGACCACAGCTTCCTCCAGGTCATGTGACCAGCAACGACAGAACCGGGACAGGAAGCCCTGAGATGCTCTGAATCTGATCTGATGAACTGTACAGATTTCTGTGTTTGGAGTGTGTTCAGTCTCACAGCAATGTGTGTGTGTGTGTGCGTGCTCCAGCTGTGAGGACAGGTAACCTGGCCAAGTTCAACCAGGTGTTGGAACAGTTTGGAGAGAAGTTCCAGACAGACGGGACGTACACGCTCATCATCCGCCTGCGACACAACGTCATCAAGACCGGTGAGCCAATTACACCTTACCTCTGCTGTGACATCACAGCGAAGCCTCTGATCCGACGATGTGTGTGTTTGTGTAGGTGTGCGTATGATCAGCCTGTCGTACTCTCGGATCTCTCTGGCCGACATCGCTCAGAAGCTGCAGCTCGACAGCCCGGAGGATGCAGAGTTCATCGTTGCCAAGGTAACCAGGATTTAACCATCATTCTCAGTCCAGACTGGTAGGCGGCGTCTAACCAGGCAGTCATGTGACCTGACTGTTACAGGCCATTCGTGACGGCGTGATCGAGGCCAGCATCAACCATGAGAAGGGCTTTGTCCAATCAAAGGAGACAATGGACATCTATGGAACCAGAGAGCCTCAGCTGGCGTTCCACCAGAGGATCTCCTTCTGCCTGGACATCCACAACATGTCTGTCAAGGTAATGGCCCACCTGCTCGCCACCTGGTTGCCATGGTGATTCAGTGTGTAAAACAGCCTTGGTTTTATCCACATCCACAATGAGGAAAAATCAGATGTTTGAGTCAGAGAGTTCTAAGACAAAGGAGGAGGAAGAAGAGGGGAAGAAGGAAGAGAGGACAAGGAAGGTGAAGAGTAGGAGGTAGAAGAGAGAAGAATGAGGAGAGAGATAGAGGGTGGAAACGATGAAGACTAGGAGGAGGAGAATGAAAAGGATAAAGAGGAGGAAGAAGAGAAGAAAGGACGAGAGGAAAAAGTAGGGAGTGAGAGGGGAGGATGATGAGAAAAAGGACATAATAAAAAATGATGATAATGAGATGGATTATGATGGCAATGAGGATGATGATAATTATAGTAATGAGGATGATGGTAATTATAGTAATGAGGATGATGATAATGATTATGATAAATAGGATGTGATGATTATGAGGATGATTATGATTAAAATGAGGATGTGATGATAATGAGGATGATGATAGTTGAGGATGGTGATTATGATAATTATAAGGATGATGATGATTATGAGGATTATGATGATTATAATGAGGATGTGATGATAATGAGGATGATGATGATTATGAGGATGTGATGATAATGAGGATGATGATGATTATAATGAGGATGTGATGATAATGAGGATGATGATGATTATAATGAGGATGTGATGATAATGAGGATGATGATGATTATAATGAGGATGTGATAATGACAGTAATGATAATAATGGGAATGGTAATGTGAATGAGGGTGCTGATGATGATGTTGATAATAATAATGAGGATGAAGGTCATGATGTGTGTATGTGTGTGTCTTTTCTGCAGGCCATGAGGTTTCCTCCTAAAGCTTACAACAAGGACCTGGAGTCAGCAGAGGTAATAGACCATGGCCTTTATGGGGCCAAGGACCACAGGTTGGGAACCACTGTTTATCTTTTACCTGTATTTTATTTTGACCAATCCTGTTTCATCTGTGTGGTGCCTTCAGGAGCGTCGAGAACGTGAGCAGCAGGATCTGGAGTTTGCCAAAGAAATGGCCGAAGACGATGATGACAGCTTCCCATAAGCCCCTCCTCCACACTGACTTCCTGTGTAGACAGGAAGTAGCTATATGTTAGCTTATGCGCTATTACCCACAATCCCCCTCTATCTTTTTTTCTTGTTTCCTGCTATGATGTTGCAGCTCTGAACTCTGAGGCTGTTGGTTGTTTCTAAGACAAATAAAAACTGTTTTTGTTTACACTGTTTGTTTGTTTGTCTCCTGTCACACATGCATGCCCAGATGACCTGGGTGGAGCTCCACCAGCGTAGCTACAGAAAGCCAGGCTGTATTAGGAAAGCTTTGCTTGAACTAACACCAGCTCTGAATTAAGGCTCATTCGTTCCACTAACACATTCCAGCTGCATCTAGCTGAGCTAATCCCAGCGAGGCTTACATAGCCTGGCTATGTGGAGGTCCTGAGGAACGTAGGAAGCCCTGACGAGTGGATGGTGGAAAAGAGGAGCAGCAGGAAAAGAGAGCAAACCGAGAGCTTCATTTTCTCAGCAGCTGAACAAAGAAAGCTGATGGAGATCAGTGACATGCGGTGGGTTCATGGCTGTTGAGGCACCGACTCCTCTGGAGTCACATTTACATTGTAAGAACAAAAAGAGCTTCTTATTTCACTATTCATCCACCAGCATGAAACTACGCCCCCTGGAGGTGAGGCAGAGTACTGCTGCCTCACCTGCTGACTTTTCTCTGCACTTTATTGTAGATCAGCAGGAATAATTCTCACACACACACATTAAAGACGTTACACACACGGTGGAGAGTCATGGTCTATAACACACATTTCTATAAGGTTCATGTTGGACATGCTGAGAAACAGGAACATGTCATGAACCCAGTTTCTACTTCTTAGACCTGGTTTTGTCCCAGTCTGAGCTTCTTAGACCTGGTTTTGTCCCAGTCATGTGACCTCCTCAGACCAGCTCCACTAGCTGAAGGAGGCGTTTACTGACCAGTTTCCATTAACTGGAAGGATCACGTTAAACTGGGACCCGACCCGCTGGAAACAAGCTGGTTTTACTGGGTGCGTCTGGCAGAAAAGTGCAGCTGCTGCTGATGTAGGAATGTGAGGAATATTTACACCTGCAAGTGTTGGATCCTAATGAATTAAAATGTTGAGTTTTTATTCATTTTAAAGAGTGAGATGAATCTTTTGTGTCCTCGTCTCATGCAGGCATTTCAGGCCGTTTTAATACGAAGGTCTTTGTGGTGCAGCAGCATGATTTGAACGAATCAAAACTGCGACTCGGTTCTCATCATTTCAAACGGAGGAAAGAACTGAGACATAGAACCTGGACTATAGTTTATTTTTTTGTCTGACGTCTTGATGTTTGACGCTTTAAATGTTTTAAAATGTGATGAAACCTGAATTCTAGAAAGTGAATAAAATGTTAAGATGGGGAAACCAGGCAGAACAATCTGCTGACTCATCATGTTTCCAGCATTTCTTAAAGAGCACACATGATGACACATAAACACACCCAGAAGGAAGTTGCCACGCACACACAGTTCCATGGTTAATGTGGGTTCTGTTCCAGGCGTCATGTTTCCATGGAAACAGTCTAAGAAGTGATGAAACCCGATGACCTGCTTCATTAATCACCTCCTTCCTCATCTGTGTCAACACATGTCCCTCCTGAAGAAATTCCAGATTCCAGAGACAGGAGTCTGCTTCAGTCTGGACATCCAGGAGACTCTGGACATCCTGGAGACTGGACATCCTGGATGTCCTTGAGACTGGACATCCTGGAGACCCTGAACATCCTGGAGACTCTGGACATCCTGGAGACTCTGGACATCCTGGAGACTGGACATTCTGGATGTCCTGGAGACTCTGGAGATGCTGGACATCCTGGAGACTCTGGACATTCTGGATGTCCTGGAGACTCTGGACATCCTGGAGACCCCGGATATCCTGGAGACTGGACATTCTGGATGTCCTGGAGACTCTGGAGATGCTGGACATCCTGGAGACTCTGGACATCCTGGAGACTGGACATTCTGGATGTCCTAGAGACTCTGGACATCCTGGAGACCCTGGACATTCTGGATGTCCTGGAGACTCTGGAGTTGCTGGACATCCTGGAGACTCTGGACATCCTGGAGACTGGACATTCTGGATGTCCTGGAGACCCTGGATATCCTGGAGACTGGACATTCTGGATGTCCTGGAGACCCTGGATATCCTGGAGACTGGACATTCTGGATGTCCTGGAGACTCTGGAGTTGCTGGACATCCTGGAGACTCTGGACATCCTGGAGACCCTGGACATTCTGGATGTCCTGGAGACTCTGGACATCCTGGAGACCCTGGACATTCTGGATGTCCTGGAGACTCTGGAGTTGCTGGACATCCTGGAGACTGGACATCCTGGATGTCCTGGAGATCCTGGTCCTGGTCAAAAACCCAGAAACAAACCTGGACTATTTTTAAGGGGCATCAGTTCCACTGGCAGAGTGGTGCCATGCTAACACCTCCTGCTGACGTAGACACAAGTAGGAGATGATTACTGACTATGGGAGGAGCCAGCAGAGGAACTACACCCCTCTGAAGATTACTGGGACTCTGGTGGAGAGGGGGTCCATGTTCCAGTACCTGGACTCCGCACATAGACAGCCAGGTGAAGAAGACGAGGCAGCAACACCTGAGGAAGTTCAGAGTCTCTCTGAGGATCATGAGGATGTTCTCCACTGGAGTGGTGGAGAGAGTTCTGGTAACACCACCCAGTGGTACGGGACCAGGACTGGTCAGGACCGGGGGGCCCTGCAGAGGGTGCTGAGGTCAGCAGAGCGTACCATGGTACCACCCTCCCCCCTCCAGGACATCTTCATGAGGAGACCAGCAGCCAGAGGAACAGGACCATGGAGACCCTCATCATCGTAACAACGGTGTGGTGGAGCGTCTGAGGCTCATGAAGGCGAACTCAGACTCAGGAGGAGCTTCTTCCCTCCGGCTGGAGGAGCTGGAACTCGACCCCTGGCCAGCGTCCGACCTTCTGCTGGAAACACAGTCATTTCCTCCCTTTATCTGCTCCATCCGCACTGGAAATGTTCTGTGTACATGTAGTCGGTCTGTACAGCACCTCGCTGTGGCTCAGTAGATTTATTTTTACTGTCTTTATTACCGTCTGGTTTTCTACTGCTGGTAAGTGGCTGAACGGCCTTGGCTGCCTTTCACTGCCACCTGCTATATGATGAACAACTTGAAACTTAATAGAACAGTGAGAACAACAATATGCAGTGTTTACAAGCATATCTCCTCCTGCAGCGAGTTAGCATCCTGCTAACGGTGACTCGGAACCAAGGCCGGACTCTGGAGGACCTGCCCCGTCCCAGCTGAGCAGCCGGAAGCTGTTTTATCAAGGATTATTATTTCTTTATTTATTTTGGTGTCCAGCACCGTGATTTTTATCTGTGAAAAGAGCTTTATAAATAAATTTACTTTCTCTTTTCTGTAGAGGTGGAGGTGTTCTTACATGTTTGTATCTGTGGCGGTTATATTTCTAGTTTCTTATCAACAGCTAAGAGACAAAATGTTGTTGTGCTGCACAATAAAGATCATGAATCTAATAATAATAATGACACCAGTATAGAGACCTGGTCTAACTTGGTCTAAAAGAAAATATATAAATAAAAGAGACGTTTCTTCATACTGATCAAATTAAAGCTTTTAAAAGAACTTTATCCAGACTTTGCCGGTTTATATGCTTCTTTATTAATTTCTTTGTTTTACTGGATCCGGTCTGATGTGGTTCGGGTTCCAGGATCCGGTCTGATGTGGTTCAGATCGATAGAAACTAATCAATAATCAGAGCTGATCAGTAAGAATCGGGGTGAGGATGAAACGCGGTGGAAGTCCTCTCAGGCTGAGGAAGGTGTGTAGTCACGTGACTTACCTGCACCGCTCCTGGCTGTGGACTCTGTGACGCATTTGGATTTTCGGAGTCTTCGCAAGACTCCGGTCCCATGTCCGTCAGCGGAAAACCCCGCGAGGGATCATAAAAACCTCTGAACCGCCTCCAATGGAGCCTGAGACGGAGCTTGCAGAGCCACACGGACACACGCAGCCGCCCTGACAGACATGCACACCCCGACAGGTAGGTCCACACCTGGAGCGCGTGACAGCAGGACTGAGTCGAGCTCGCAGCGGGTCATGAACCAGATGCTTAATGGTTGAGGTCTGTGTGTGTCCAGTGGACTCCCAGCCTTCCAGTACTGGAGATGTTCATGAACGAATAGATTCTTTTGAATGGTTCTTTTAATGAACCATGAGAACTGAATTTTATCCAGAAGTTTTAGTAAAAACTGCAGCGACGTTGCTCCGGTTGATTCTGTTTTTATTTCTACATCTTGTCCAGTGGATTTTATGTTGGTTCATATTTTAATTATTTAGGATTCTTATGTTTTGTTCCTGTGTGGAAAATGTTGGAGTAAAGTTGTCTTACATGGAACTTAGTTGCAGCTGTTTAGTTTTTGTTGTGCCACAAAGTTTTTTGATGAAGGAAAATCCAAAGTAGTGATCTGAGTGTCAGAGCATGGCCATATGGAGCTCCTTTACAAAATGGTTGCTATGGAAACGTTAGCAAGCATATGGTGGTGGAGTGTCTAAGTTTGAATTATTCAGGTCCAAATCTGACCCTCCAGAGATGATTTCCTCTGATGAGTTGTCTCTGATTAAATTCTAAACATAAGTAAATAAAATGAATGAGCCGGTCTTTTGAACGGCTCTTTGAAAAGGAACGACTCCTCAAAGTCTGGCTCCCTTCAAAGAGCCTTAAATCTCATCTATCCAGCACTGATTCTAACTGGTTTCCTCCTCCAGTTGCCGCTCTGCTGCACTGCTTCCTGTTTGCAGCTCTGGTCCAATCAGCTCCCATCACCTCGCCAGCGTTCAGCGAGGCCGTCAAGCAAACCAAGACCCTGGTGGAGAAAATCCTGGATGACATCCCCATAGCACACACCGCCACCGTCAACACCCAGGTAATCAGACACCCCATTGGCTGCAGCTGATTGGCTCCTGTCTTCTTCTTCATGTGATGTTAACGGTGTCTTCCGTCCTCAGGGTTTCACCCTGGACGCCTCCAGCCACACCACAAACCTGCAGCTGATGGTGACGTCACTGGGGATCCCTGCCACCCCCGTCCTCAAACCGCCATCCCAGCATTTCACACCGGTCAGTGCGGAGGGTCCAGACTGGGTCTGGGTGGGTCGGGTTAGCTTCAGTAGGTTCAGATGGTCTGGATTGGGTCCAGACTGGGTCTGGATTCTTCTGTCCCGGGTCTACAAGGCTGTTTTTAAATGGTTTGGATCCTGTCTTAGTGGTAGAAGTTCTTCACTCAGCACTGGTGGATGTTGTTCTACCACAGCACCTCTTTCTTGTGGAGTTCCTCAAGGGTCCATCTTTGCCCCACCTCTATTTTCTTCATATATTTTACTCTTAGGATCTATTTTTTAAAAAACACCATTTTTATGCTGATGATACTCAGATTTATCTCCCACTGAAAAAGGAAAAGAACCATTCATCACCCCGACCCTTGTTTCTTTCCACGGCTCCCCATCAAGTTGAGCATTGATTTTAAGATTTTATTGTTTGGTTTTACATCTCCTCATGGTTTAGCCCCCTCCTACTTAGCAGATCTTTTATACCATTACACCCCACATAGATCCTTGAGGGCCTCTGTCCAAAGACGGCTGGTGGTCCCAGGTACAGGTTGAGCCAACGGGAAGGTCGTTCCTTCGCAGTTGCTGGCCACAAACTCTGGAACGACCTCCCCCCCTCATATCAGGTTCTGTTCCTAACCTGGACATCTTTACAAGTTAGGTAAAGATGCACGTTAACTCTTCGGCCTTTGCTGATGTGCAGTAGCCGACTCTGTTTATGTCAGTGTTTTTATTTCCATTTGCTTCTCTTATGTTGCGTGAGCCTTTGAGTCTTTTGCCGTTCCTGTCTTTAAATGTGCTTTATAAATTTTGATGCCTTGCCTTTGTTTTGATCCTTGAGGTGGATCTTGAGTTTTGTGGGTTTCTTTGTGTTTCTGAATGGTTGTCATGGTGATTGATGGAGTTGTGCAGTAACTGTCCCAGGGAAGTTCTGGTTGTTTGAGAGGCTTTGGGGTGGTCCTTCTGGAGGTCTTTACTGTATTTTGGATGTTTGGATGTAATTGGAAGTTTACTACAGATGTTCAGATGGTTTGAGGGTAGACTAGAAGGTAGACTAGAAGGTTTACAATCCAGCCACTAAATGTAGTTTTATTCAGAGACTCTATCTGGTAAATCCACAATGATCCATGATAACAGCTTTATTTATCACATTCCATCATAAAAACATCACCATCACTACTATGTTGCTAAGAGACCTCTATTTAGACCTGGACATGATGATGAAGCCACTTCCTGTCAGACTTTCCACCAATCAGAGAGCTTAGATTGACGGTAACGTCCAATCAGGAGCAGCCAAAGATCAACCAGTGAGCAGAAAGTTCTATGTGTGTGTGAAAAGAAGGAAGTGATTCTGGGTTTTAATGGTTCTGTGCTGAGTGTGAAGGTTCTAGAAAGAACTGGGACAAAACAGTGAAATGAACTTTGATCTGGGGAAGAACCGGTCCGGTCCTGATCCAACCTGTGTTCTGGTTCCAGCTGAACCTGGTCAGGCGGTTGTGTGTGATGATGTAACCTGGTGTGTGCGTGTCTCCCTCTGCAGGACATGTGTGTGGCTCGTATGTTAGCGGGAACCCAGCTGTACCAGAACCTGCTGGAAGTCCTGTCCAGCAACCTGAGCGGTCTGGAGACCCTGCAAGCCGACCTCAGAGACTTGCTGACCCACATCGCCAAGGTAACGCACACCTGCTATGACATCACAGCTGTCTCATGTGATCTGGGTTATGATTGGCTGACATCAGTCTGTGTGTTTCAGATGAAGAAGGTGGCTCAGCTTGGAGGGGACGCTTCGGATCAGAACCACAGTCTGGACCTGGCCTCGCATCTCCAAGAGGCATACAAGGTCCAAGTGATGGTGCACATGACGCTGGTGCAGCTGCGCTCGTTCTGTCACGACCTGATCCGCAGCCTGAGAGCACTCGCCACCTACAGGCCGGACACTGCAGGTGCACAATAAGCCCCACCCACAGCAGGGTGAGCCAACCAGATGCATGCTAAGCTCCGCCCACCGCAAGGTGAGCCAACCCTGCAGAAAAAGCTGACTGGGGACTTTGTGCAGGAATTTCTGGTTCGATTCTTTTCTGCTGGAGCTCAACATCTTAAGGCTGCAGCTCAACATCTTAAGGCTGCACAGAGGGTGCAGGTTTCTGCTGTAGTCCAGGATCTGGGGTGCAGGTTTCTGCTGTAGTCCAGGATGTGGACCTCTCTGCATCAGATCTGATCCTGGAGGCCTTGTGCAAGTCTCGGCTTGCCAATCTTCTGGAATGTTGCCGCAGGACGAATTTTTAAAAAGAGTAGAAAAGCCAAAAAAACAAGTTGCTGGTGAGGAGGGAAGATCTGCAGGTCTGGACCTGCCCGGCTTTCTTCTTCTCCTCCTCTTTCCCTGCAGATCAGACGAGGAGTTTACAGCCAAATCTCTGAACAAGGTTTAATGCTGAATGAAAGAAGCAGAAATTTTTCCACTTTTCTAACTTACTGAATGTTTTTATTAGAAATGTAAAATCCATTTCTGTTGGTCTGGAAAGTCACAAGATCTTTTATTTTTATTTCTGAGCAGAAATGTTTATTTATCAGTAATTTATTTATTGATGATATTTATTTATTATTTATTGATTGTTGTTGCATTTTCAGAGCTGACGCTGAGTCGGGCTGAACTTTGTAAACTCAGTGAGTTAAATTCTAGGACAGAGGGGCGAGCGAGCCTTAAACACTGCTGAGAGAGAGAGAGCGAGAGAGAGACAGGAAGTGAAAAGTTTCTGGAATAGGACTGATCACGAATGACGTCAAAATGCTATTTTTAGAACAGCGTACTGCGCAGGCGCCGCCGCCATATTGGATTCGGACAAACAACCTGTGGAGCGTGTATACTGTGTTTGTAGGAGCAAAGTTGCATTCCGAATATTTCTTTAACAAAACCATTATGGTAACAACTAAACACTGCTGCTTCGGTGTCTGCCGAAGTTACTCGCGATATAGTGACCGTGAACATATGAAGGGAGTTTTTTTCATTCCATTTTCAAAGCAGCCTGTATTTTCACAAATGGTTTTTGTTGCTGCCTGCTTAGTCAACTTTCAGGAACCACTTGTAACATAACAGGAAAGATGTTGAACGTGAGGTAGCAGTTAAGTTCTTGAATTAATTCATACATGAGCTGTTGAATTAACTACTCTGTCATGAAGTAATTAATTGTAATAGAAATGAAGTTCAAATAAAAACATTTCAGATGCATTTGTTTTTTTTATTGTGACTGATAATGTTCACTGTGATCCTTCAGCATCAATAGTTCAAACTCAGAATCGGAAGGTGTCTAGGAAGTCTCATTTCTACATACTCTGGGCACAGGTAATTACAGTGGAAGTTTCTCAGAACAGGAACCATAGCGTCAAAGAAATCTTTGTCAAACAATATTTTTTTAACTATCATTCCTTTTGGGCTCCAAATAACAAAGTAGGACCACTCTCTCTGTAAAACGCCCATTTGCATCTGCACCTGGTAATAGTACGCATGTTTTTTACTCATGGTTACCTCATCCCCATCTACCTTCAAACAGAAACCTGCCAGCTGTTTCTTGCTCAGTGCTGTGTAGAAGTCTTTTGGATGTGCTTCTTTCAGTGATATGGGGCATTTTATTTCCAACACCCCGTGACTGTCCAAGTCTCTGTCATGCAACAGGCCATCTGGTGAGGCAGCAAGGTAGGGATACTCAGAGTTTACCCACAGTCCAGTCTAACTGTCATGTTCGGGAATTTCTCCACAAAGCTTTGCCTTGCCTTAGCCTCATTTACATGGCCATACTCCAGACTAACAGCTTTCACAGGTGGTTCCCATAGCTTTCTTTTCACCAGGTTTGCTCTAACACAGTCACTTGAAGCTGTTACTACTGATTTAGCTATAGATGCAGTTACCCTAAGTCTGCGCTCAGCAAACCAAGTCTCATCCCCCTGTACAGAACATAGTTCTGTGACACCACTCACACTGGGCATCAGATTTTGGCAAATTATGCCCACCTTTTGTTGTAACAAGCCTGTTTCATCAATGGAGAGGGTGTAGTTGTCAAAATGCATGGGGATGATGGTCTCCCACATACTACCCTGAGGAGAACTTGCAGTTTGTAGATCTCTCACAAAATTGTTCATCTCCACATGTGTTAGCGATGTCCTCCGCAAAGAAGTAGGCCTAGGGTCAAAGTTTATTACAGCAGACATCTTCCGCTTTCTGTTTGGATACTGAGCATCTGTGATGGACTTTGGGTTTTTGCCCACCTTCCTGCCAACATTCCAGGTGCATGGTTTGCTTGTACAGGATTCATCACTTCTGGAGTTCTTACAGTCATCTATTGCAAAGAGAACTGCAGCCACATGACTACAGCGCCCAAGTGAGGAAGCCTTACACTCACAGGAAGCATTTTGCACAAACCCAGTGTTCGAGGAGAGAACTATCACAACATTGTATGTGATCTTTCGCATGCTTCCAAGAACTTTTGCTTTAACATGATACTGGTTACCTTGATATAAATCCTGCATCATGGTCACATTTTGACTCTCAAACAACTGTCTTCCTCTTCTCAATGGTTTTGTTGTTTGACAGTGTAATCCTTCATCTTCCACATCACTATTTTCTTGCACTGATTCTATGATGTGGTGATAAATATGTCCAGAACTGAAGCAAACCGGTATGCCGCTTTGAGGAAAATCTTTCCAGTTTCCATCCTTTGGTTGAAGATCCTCATTTGCTGGACTTGACCCTCGCTGTGATGCAGCTTTGATGTTATACCATGCACCACCGTCTACAGCTGGATCAATTTTAAATTCTTGATCCACAGCATGCTGGCATCTGTACAAACACAATGCATGGAGTAATGTATTTATCTAATAATCAAACAGAACAATATCTCTGAAAATAAATATATCTTGCCTTTGTATTTATAATTCATAAAGGAGCTATACCTGATATTATTTTAATATGTCTAAGAAGAATGGTTTTTACATAGTATATTATGTGGTACAAGGGGTAAGTCCATAAAACCAAATGAGTCATTGATTGCTAAGGATGTAAGGAAACAATCGAAAATTGATTTAAAACCAATTCAAACTGGTTTAAATGGAAATCGATGTAGAAAAAAGGAAAATTGATTTGCATGTAATGCATCAATGAAGATGACGTTCAAAACAAATCATCTTTTGTTCACAAAAAGATTTGTTTTCCATTCCTATCCATTTTCATAATAATTATTTGTTCAGTGTTAAGTTTTGTTAGTACAACAAGCAATAGAAGGCCACAGTTTTAAACAAGGGAGAAAGGGGCAAATATAAGAAAAATGTGAATGAAATGTGAAACACACTAGTTACACTGCATACAACACTAATAACTGAGCGAGAGCTAGCTTAAAAACAGCTTACCTTTCAACTAATAAAGCTTTCTTTCCGCTCACTTTGAGGCCTCTACATGTCAACCAACGTTTAAGTTCAACAACACTGTGTTTACTGATTGAACTGTACTGAAATGAAGCTCCCGGGACGTCTTTTTCTTCCAAAACTACACGTACTCTAGGTGTCGCCATCGTAAACTAACTCTTTGTTTGTCCGAACTCGCGCTGTTGCCGGAGCTCATGAATATTGATGAGTAAATGTGACGTCATTTGAGATCAGTGCTATTGAGCAACAAGCATGATGACATCATAGGGGTGATGACATCACAGTAGTGTTAACCAAAGACAGGTTGACCAGCTGACTTAGGGAACATCATCATCATGTTCATATCTGAGGATATTTATTTACTTTTTTCTGTTTTTCCAGCTGATTGTTTTCATTTCCTCCTTTTTTATTTAAATGTCTTTAAATATCTTTGCATTATTTGTCTTTATATGCAGAATATAATAAAGTTTTTATGTCATATTCTTCATTTGTCTCATCATCAAAGCCTCGTTTCTGGTCCTGTGTTTGGGTATTAATCCTCATTGTTCAGGTGTGCTGGTGTCGGCCACGACAACGCTTATCAGGCTGATGGGATATAGACCAGGGGAAAGGAGACTCAAAGATTTAACCTGCAATTCAATCCAGCTTTATTTATAAAGGACTTAAAATAAATCCACTAAAACGCATCCAAACACAGAGCCAAGCTTCAACATGGGATCTGTGTTTACCTACATCAGCCAGCAGGGGGCAGTAATATATAATATTTTATAAAAGGGAGGGTGAAATAAAACATTTGCTCATGTTTGCAACTGAACTGGTTCATCTGAGTTTCTGTACAGCACATAAAACTCAGGAAGGAATTTTAGGAAAAATAGGACCGTAAGTATGCATGTATATATGTATATATGTGTGTATGTGTGTATGTATGTATGTATGTATGCATGTATGCATGTATGTATGTATGTGTGTATGTATGTATGTATGTATATATGTGTGTATGTGTGTATGTATGTATGTATGTATGTATGTATGCATGTATGCATGTATGTGTGTATGTATGTATGTATGTATGCATGTATGCATGTATGTATGTATGTGTGTATGTATGTATGTATGCATATATGTATGTATGTATATATGTGTGTATGTGTGTATGTGTGTATGTATGTATGTATGTATGCATGTATGCATGTATGTATGTATGTGTGTATGTATGTATGTATGCATATATGTATGTATGTATATATGTGTGTATGTGTGTATGTATGTATGTATGTATGTATGTATGCATGTATGCATGTATGTATGTATGTATGTATATATGTATGTATGTACAGTCATGGACAAAATTGTTGGTACCCTTCGGTTAATGAAAGAAAATATCACAATGGTCACAGAAATAACTTGAATCTCACAAAAGTAATAATAAATAAAAATTCTATGAAATTTAACCAATGAAAGTCAGACATTGCTTTTCAACCATGTTTCAACAGAATTATTTAAAAAAATAAACTCATGAAACAGGCCTGGACAAAAATGATGGTACCCTTAACTTAGTATTTTGTTGCACAACCTTTTGAGGCAATCACTGCAATCAAACAATTCCTGTAACTGTTAATGAGACGTCTGCACCTCTCAGCAGGTATTTTGATCCACTCCTCATAAGCAAACTGCTCCAGTTGTCTCAGGTTTGAAGGGAGCCTTTTCCAGACGGCATGTTTCAGCTCCTCCCAAAGATGCTCAATACGATTTAGGTCAGGGCTCATAGAAGGCCACTTTAGAATAGTCCAATGTTTCGTTCTTAGCCATTCTTGGGTGATTTTAGCTGTGTTTTGGGTCATTGTCCTGTTGCAAGACCCATAACCTGCGACTGAGACCAAGCTTTCTGACACTGGCCAGCAGATTTCTCTCTAGAATCTCTTGATAGTCTTGAGATTTCATTGTACCGGCACAGATTCAAGACACCCTGTACCAGATGCAGCAAAGCAGCCCCAGAACATAACAGAGCCTCCTCCATGTTTCAAAGTAGGGACGGTGTTCTTGTCTTCATATGCTTCATTTTTCCATCTGTAAACATAGAGCTGATGAGCCTTGGCAAAAAGTTCCATTTTTGTCTCATCTGTCCATAGGACATTCTCCCAGAAGCTTTGTGGCTTGTCAACATGTAGTTTGGCTTTTTTAT